>NC_048298.1:314270899-314557719 GCF_013100865.1 Trachemys scripta elegans | reverse complement strand
GAAAAGGCTCATTGCCATTGTGAGAATGCTTGCTACCCAAAACTTAGCACTGCGTGGCACTTCAGATCAGCTGTATGTGCCAAACAATGGAAACTTCCTTAAAATGGTGGAGCTGATGGCTGAGTTTGATGTTGTACTCTAGGAACATCTAAGAGTCACCACCCAAGAAATGTACACACACCAGTACCTTGGAAAAACAATTCAAAATGAGATCAAACAGCTACTGGCAACAAAAGTCAAACAAAAGATTGTGGCAGATCTGAAGTCAGCAAGATATTACTCTTATTCTGGACTGCACACCTGATATCAGCCATACAGAACAAATGACCTTAATGGTGAGTTTTGTAACAACAGAACCTAGTAAAAATGTCCCTGCAATGGTTACTGTCAGAGAGCATTTTCTAGAATTTATTGACATTAATGATACTACAGGAGCTGGTATGACAAATTTGCTTCTTAAAAAGCTGTCTTGAGAGGTCAGGGCTCCGATAATGGTGCCAACATGAGAGGAAAGAACAGAGGAGTGCAGACACTGATCCGAGAGTTAAACCCTCGAGCTTTTTTTGTCCCATGCAGTTCTCATTCATTGAACTTGGTGGTCAGTGATGCAGCATCAGCTTCTAGTGAGGCTGCTGAATCATCGATGGCAAATTTTGAAGCAACATCTGGGAACATCCTCTCTGACACTGACACCACTGAGTGCCACATGATGGAAAAGTCGAGTGGAGGTGATAAAGCCTATCAAACACCAAATTGGGAAGATAGATGATGCCATAGTTGCCATTATGGAGGATAATGCTATGACAGGAACTGTTCGTGGGAGAACAGTGGCAGAGGGAAATGGAATCACCAGAAACATACATAACTTCAAATTTCTGTGTGGCTTAGTGTTGTGGCATGACATACTGTTTGAAATAAATGTTGTAAACAAGAGACTCCAAGGTGTTGACCTTGATATATCTGGAGCAATGGAACAACTGGACAAAGCAAAGTCATACCTACAGTCTTACACGTCAGATGAGGGTTTTCAAAACATTCTGAAGAGTGCACAGAAGTTGGCAGAGGAACTTCACACTGAAGCTATTTTCCCACCCATTCAAGTATACAAGAGTCACCGAAGAAGAAGACATTTTGATTATGAGGCATGGAATGATCCCAAAAAGACACCAAACAACAATTCAAAGTTGAATTCTTTAACCAGGTGCTAGATTGTGCAATACAGTCAATTGAAGAACATTTCATGCAGCTCAAGGAACAGACCAGTAGTACATTTGGGATGTTGTATGATATTCCAAAACTCCTCACTATACCTGAAGAAGACCTACACCAGCAATGCAGGGCACAAGAGACAGTGTTGACACATGATGACATGCACGATATTGATGCGAGTGATTTAGGTGATGAACTGAAAGCCCTTTCAAGATACATTTCAGCAGGATCAACTCCAAAAGCTGTTCTGGAATATATCTGCACAAATAAGATGACTACCCTTTTTCCAAATGCTTTTGCAGCTCTGTGCATACTTCTAACGCTTCCTGTAACAGTTGCCAGTGGAGAACGCAGCTTCTCCAAGCTGAAGTTAATAAAAACATATCTACGCTCCACAATGACACAGGAGAGGCTGGTCGGCCTTGCAACCATCTCAATAGAGCATGAGCTGGCCCAGACTGTGGACCTTCAGGAAGCAATTCAAATCTTTGCAACCAAGAAGGCCCGGAAAACACCATTTTGATTATTCAAACAGATAAAAATGCTAGTGTTTACTATGCAGACAAGAAAAGTTACATTTGCTGTTCAGGCATTTGAAAGTTAAGTGTTACTTAAAATTTTTGAACAAGGCATTTTAAGTTGTTAGTCCTTCTTTATTGGGGTGGGTAGCAGAGCAGTACTATGAGAGGAGTAGAACAGGAAGAAGGCAAAATTGAGACCTTTCAAAGTTTTGGCCCAAGCGAGGGGGCTTGGGGGCTTCATTTGAGCTCCCTGCCTCAGGTGCCAACATGTTGTGGGCCGGCCCTGACAGTAGCTTCTCCCTAAAATATTACTGCCAAATGTATGTACATGTGTGATGTAGAAAGTGAAGCCACCAAGGATTCGCTGCCCCTTATTGGGTATGTCTCCATTGCAATGAAAGACCCAGGGCAAGGCTCATGGGGCTCGGGCTGCGGGGCTATAAAATTGCAGTGTAGATGTTTGGGCCTGGGCTGGAGCCTGGACTCTGAGATGCTCCCTGCTCATATTGTCTCAGAGCCCAGGCTCCAGCCCGAGCCCAAATATAGACACTGCTATGTTTAGCCCCGCAGCCCGAGCCCCATGAGCCCAGCAAGCCTAAGTCAGCTGACCCAGGCTCTGAGACTTGGTGCAACAGGTTTTTTAGTGAAGACGTACTCTGAGAGAGTCTCCCTCAGGCAGCGAGAATGGGCTGGAGGCTCCAGTACCCTTCAGGGATCTGTGGCTGGGGGGCAGGGGATGACAGAGCCTGGAAGATGCTATGATGTGTGGCCTGGAGGAAGAGGAGGCTCTGCTTTGTGTGGCAGTTGTGAACCTCCACTGCAGTAGCCATGGGGTGAGGGAGGGAATCACCCACATGCAGTATCCTTCCCTCAGTTCTGTGCTCCGCGCACTTACCCACTCCCCGCACATCACTCCAGCATGTGCCTGAGCATTGGCAGCCAAGAAGCACATCCTATAACTAATGGAGCCAAACGCCTCGTGTTTGGGGAGTTGTGTGCCAGCATCATGGCATCACAGCACCAGCCACACAGGCTCAGTGCAAGGAGTCAGGAGCAGAGCTAGTTGAAAGCTGGGACCTGTCAAGCGAGAAGAACTACAGCACAACACTTCCACAAATGCCAGTCACAGATTTTTGGTGATCCATGGGACATGTGTTTCCTAAGTTAACCCACTGAGCTCTTGAAGTCCTCATTCCTTTTTTGCCAACCTACCTATGGGAGTCAAGCTTCTCAGCATCAGCTGCAACCAAAACTAAGTATCCATCCAGTGTTTCAGTGGAAGCAGGCTTTCATGTCTGCCTTTCTACATTGCAACCCCGAATTCCACCACCTTGTTCAGCTAGGAAACAAGCCCACTCTTCCTACTAAGGTAGGATTGGTGGATACTGACATAATCTATAATTGTTTAGTGTTATGATTTCCTAAAATGTCTGTGCAGGTTTATTTTAGCTGAAAATAATTCACTCAGCTCTGCTCATAACACCCTTAGATATGGTATCTCCTAACACACCAGAACCTAGTTCATTTTAACACAACTAAGCATACTGTAGCTGCAGCTGAGAGGTGCATGAAATATGTTGGAACCTGGAACCTGCTCGTTAAATACTCACCATCAGCTACAAACCACACCATAGAAACACTAACCCAGGAACCAATCCCTGTTTCTTAGGGCTTGTCTACACTGGCACTATACAACGCTGCAACTTTCTCTCTCAGAGGTGTGAAAAAACACACCCCTGAGTGTGGAGGTGGGGTTTTTTAGACTGATGGGAGAGCTCTCTCCCAGTGCTGTGCCACGACTACACAAGCCACATTAAAGAGCTACTGCGGCAGCACTTTAATGTTGCCACTGTAGACAAGCCCTTAGATGTTCTCTGCAGTCATCCTGGGTGGGGATTCAGTGAAGAATTAACTCGCTTCCCTGCCTTAAATAGGATTTACATATGGCGGGAATCCTTTGTTTCCCAGTTTGGTCCCCACCCCCTATTAGTGGAAAAATACTAGTAGGCCAAGATGGGGTCCAATACCAGGTGACATGATCACATGACCCTGCAGTGTCAAAACTGCATCCCAGGAAGCTTCTCAGGAAGATGGGAGATTAGCATCTTCAAAATCCTAATGGCCAGCCAGGCTGATTGCATACGGTCTGGTAGGCATTCCCCAGGTATAATCACAGTTGTAATTGTTACATAGTCAATATTCCTAACTTCAGATACATGCATACAAATAGGATAATCATAGTCAGTACATCATAACCTTTCCAATGATATCTCACATGACCCATCTTACATAAAATACATCTTAGTTATGCCAAAATCGTATTATAACAATATTTCTATGAAGACTATGGGGCATAGTGTCACATTCCTTCCATTGTTATTATATGGTCAGTATTCAAAATACAAACGAAAGCACGGTCGTTGCCCAGATGAGTTTACAATCTGAATGTAAGGGTACTGACTTACTGCGAGAGTCATGTTCAGTCCCTGCACACAATCACCATTCATGTTGCATAAAGAAAGTTTGTGCTATTTTTGAAAGTTCATAAATCTGAGAGCAGATCCTCTCAGATATGACTGTTCTTTGAATTGTTTACCTTTTTGCATAAGTGGTTTTAGATTAGCCATTTTAACCTCGTTTATTTGCTTACTAATATTATTTATGATCATTCAATCTTTAACTTTGGCTGTCTAAACAATAACTTTGCCAACTGTTTGCATGGAGAGGCTGAAATAGAAGCAGAAAATGGTTTGTTTCAACCATAGTTTATGAATTTTTTTATCAATGTGAAATAAATTTCACAGCTGTCGCAGTAGAATTGTTAACACTGGGTTTCTCTGAGTGCTAAAATTAGCAGTTTTACTCAAGAAACATAATTGTACATTAATTGAGAATGAAGAGTCTTGTTCATAGCACCATTAGCTGTTGCTAGTTAAGACTTCGAGGAGCAAGTTTACAAAAAAAGATGCATGTGAGTTGCGTAAGTCTTATATGCAGCTGCGTACACAATTAGGAGCACAAGTGCACTTGGGAACAGTTTAACATTTTCTACAGGTGGCACTTAACAGTACAATACTTGCTGTGCACCCACCAAGAGGGCAAAAATAGAAACAGCTGTAATGGGGGATGGAGGAAGAGGAAGAAGATGATAATCTCAGCATAGAAGTGTATTTTGAACACTGTTGAGGGATGGGAAGGGAATATGCTCCAAAGTGATAGAGTTCTACATTTAAGGAATTATGAATTATTGAGAAGAACTTAATGCTTGGTCTCCACTTCACACAAGTGAAGTCAAATTACTTGTAATTTATGTTTCCAGGTCCTGATCCAAAGGCCTTTAAACCCATAGGAAAAACTCCCATTGACTTCAATGGAATTTGGATCAATCCCTGATAGCACCTTTCACCAAGTATCTCAAAATTCTTTACAAATTAATTAAGCACAAGGGGTATGTAAAGATTCCTTTAAGCACCAGAGAAATGCAGCCCCTCCCCTCCTGGGGGAAGGGGGTGTGGAACACAATAGCATATGGCAGTTTAGAGTAGGAAGTGAAGAAAAACTCCAGGAAAAAAATAGGTAGGTAGAATGTAATTGTCAAGCAGCTATTGTCAGAATGTGAAGTGATGAAGAAGTAGCAGTATGTTCTGCTCCAAATGGGTAACTGGTTTGACAAATGCATCTAAATAAGAGTTAGTTATTATAAGTGGCCAAATACTGTGAACATACACCGTATCTCCTTATTGAGGCAGTAGAGTGAAATAGCATGCTTTCAGATCAGTCTTTTTTACCCTTACCTGTAATGCTTAATCTCCTGCTGGTAGTACTTACTATTTAAGGCCTCAGTTCAACAAGATACTTAAGCATGCATGCAACTTTAATCATATGAATGGTCCCACTGAAGTCAACAGAACTATTCCCATGCTTGAAGTTAGGCAGATGTGTAAGTGCCTCGATAAATCGTGGCCTGACTCTCTCTTTTAACTCTTTATGCTTTACTGGTCTTTGAGTGAAAGATAAAGTTATATTGGGAGGAGTTGCTACAGGCCCAGAAGATCTAGAGTGAAGAATAACTGAACTTCAGTGAAATCTGTTCCATGGAGATCGTTATTGGCTGCAACACAGAATAAGGTCCAAGAGCATGGAAGCCAGACTTGCTTCGATTAGATCAGTAGAAAGTTCAGTCCAATATCTTCGAATCCTAAACATCAAGATTGGTTTGATGAAAAATGATATTGACATAGGTAGACTATTGAATAATAATGCATAATGCCTGTTTAGAAGACAGCCCTTCAACATCTAAGAAGCATGCCTTAGCAACATCAAGAGGCCTGTCCAACACAAATTTAGAGAGATGCAAAATTCATGGCTGAGCAACAAGGCAGATGAGATTCAGTCCTACACAGAAAGTAATGACACAAAGAACTTCTATGGTGCTCAGAAGACAATCTACAGGCCACAGTCATCAGAAACATCTCCAATACTGAATGCTGATGGTACAACAGTGCTCACTGACAAAGAAAGAATACTGCAAAAATGGGCAGAACTCTTTAACAGTATCTTCAATCAACAATCTTCTATTAGTGAAGAGGCAATTGATGGACTGCCCCAGATTGCCATCAACATATCCCTTGCCGATTCCCCAACCCTGACTGAAACTGCGAGAGTGATTGACTTGCTGTCAAATGGCAAAGCAATCTGGAGCAGATGCTATACTAGCAGAAGTCTACAAGGCCGGATGCTCCCACATGGCTCTGAAACTGACTGAATTATTCCAGTCAACGTCAAGGTACTGTACCACAGGAGTGCAAGGATGCATCCATCATCCACTTGTACAAGCAGAAAGGCAGCAGACAATCCTGCAACAGCTATCGAGGCATCTCCTTGTTGTCAACAGCCAGCAAAATTCTCACCAGAATTCTGCTGAATCATCTTGTACAACACATTGAACAAGGGCTTCTATGGGAGACTCAATGTGGCTTCAGGAAAGGACATGGGACTATAGACATGGTGTTGGTAGCTCAACAACTTCAGGAGAAAGGCCAGGAACAGAACTCCAACCTGTACATGACTTTCATTGACCTGACTAAAGCATTTGATAGTCAGTCAGAAGGGGCCTTTGAAAGATCATTGTAAAATTCAGTTTTCCAGAGAAATTCATCGCAATGGTTCAGCAATTCCATGATGGCACGCTCGCTCGCATTATGGATGATGGTGAGTTACCTGAACCATTCCTAATTACCAATAGAGTCAAGCAGGACTGTGTGTTGGCCCCAACCCTCTTCAGTATGATGTTTTCTACCATGCTTACAGATACCTTTCATGGCTATGACACTGAGATTGGCATTAGACTGATGGTAAGCTCTTCAGTTTGAGGAGACTACAGGCGAAGACGAAGGTATAGGAAGTGACTGTTCGTGATCTTCTGTGTGCTGATGACTGTTCCCTGAATGCCAAATCTGAGTCTGACATGCAGCAGAGTATGGATTATTTCTATTCAACTTGTTACATCTTTGGTCACACAATTAACATAAAGAGGAGAAAAATGATGAACCAGCCTGCACCAGGAAAGCCTTACGTAGAGCCTACTATCACACTGAATGGCCAAAACCTCCAGACAGTGGACAAGTTCACCTATCTTGGCAGTACATTGTCATGTGCAGTTCACATCGAGGATGAAATCAACACCTGAATTGCCACAGCAAATGTGGCCTTTGGCAGACTACGTACCAATGCGTGGGAGCATAGAGGCATCAGTCAACAAACAAAACTGAAGGTCTACAAAGCCATCATCCTGTCAACTCTGATGTATGCATGTAAAACCTGGATGGTGTACAGATGCCATGCTATGAAACTGAATGACTTTCACATGAGCTACCTGAGGAAACTGGTAATGGATAAGATGGCAAGACAAGGTTCCAGATACTGAGGTTCTCTTATTGGCAGGCATTCCAAGCATCCATACTCTGTTGATGAAGCCATAGATGAGATGGGCAGGCCTTGTCACCAGAATGTCAGATGAGTGACTGCCAAAGAAGATCTTTTATGGTGAGCTAAAGGGAGGCCAGAAGAAACATTTCAAGGACTTCCTCAAGTTATCATTGGGGCATTTCAACATTGACCCAGAGTTTTGCGAAGATCTCACTCAAGATTGTTTTACCTGGTGAAGCCTCATCCATACTGGAGCTACAGTCTATGAGCAGAGGAGAACTGAGACAGAGCAGAAGCACAAGCAATGTAAATCTCACAACAGCAGCATGTCTGCTGTTAATCAAGCAAACCATAGTGACACCTCTTGTTCAGTGTGCCACAGACTGTTCAAAGCTCAAATTGGCCTAATCAGACACTCATATGTTCACAGAAACCAAACCAAAAAGTGATGTCATGGTCATCTTCAAACCCAAAGGACAAACAACAGACAGTTCAGTATACTGCAATATTTTACAGGGTTCTTCTTGCAATAAAAGTATATTACCCGAAACACTCAGAGCTTGTATGATATAGTAACTTTTATGAGGAAAATTCCACTCCCAATAATGCAATAAATAATAAATAAATGTCAGTTTACTGAGGCCAAGTTTAACTGCTAAAGTTTCATTTAATAAAAATGTGTCTGCTAAATCAACAAATTACGTGCAGGCTGAAATTATCTAACAAGATAATGCTGTGTTCCGAGAAAACAGACAAAATGTTAAGACAGGTTGGTCCTGTGTTATAGAAATATAAATTCTAGAAGGTGTGTTCAGATATCAGTGTGCATTACCCTAGGGCTTAGAATTCAGGTCCAAATCAGGGCTGGGATTTCGATTTGATGCTGCCAAGTCCTAAAGTGCTGTTCTTAATATTTGTGCCTTCTTCAAATAGCATTTCACAAGAAAGTCTGTTCTTGTGGGCTTTCTGCCATGTCATCTTAGCCTCGGGTGACCAGATGTACTGATATTTCACACTTGCTGTCTGGTCATCCTATCTTAGCCACTATCCAGGTGCTTCCAGTTTTTAGATCCAAGTTAGTGTCAAAACTATAGGGAGCATTTGGATCTAGGAATCTCAGTCAAATGACTCAGATAGTCTGTTTTGTCTATTTGGATTCTGAGCTCTTTGGGACTGGGACGGTCTACTAATGTGTGTTTGAATAGTGCCTAGCACAGTGGGGCCCCATTCCTAGTTGATCCTTAGGCTCTGCTGTAATAAACATGATAAATAAAATAACAACAACTCAAAGTTTTGGATCAAGTCCATTGACCTGGTTACTATTACATTATTACTATTTTAATTTTGTATTTGGTTAGAGATTAAAGAGGAGACTGGCACTCACATAAAACACACAGGTGGTATGGTCTAGAACAGAGTTTCTCAATGACCAGTCTGTGGACCAGTGCCAGTCCCTGAGATCTCCTTGACAGTTTAGGAAGGCAGCAAGCCCCAGCAAAAAGGTTGTGAAACACTAGTCTAGAGGAACAAGCACAAGGCTTGCCAACAGGCAGTCCTGAGTGCTAATCTTGATTTGACCTTAAGGAAATCATTTCATATCTTTGCCTCAGTTTCCACTTCTGTAAAATAGTTGAAAGATTCATATGCACAAGAGCTTATATTTACGAGCTCTAATTCAGCACTGTCCTCACACATGTGCCTATTTTAAGCATATGAGTAGTTCCATTGACTTCAATGGAATCATTCCCATGCTTAAAGAAAGAACATGCAAAAGTGCCTTGCTGAATAAGAGCCATACTCCCCCTTTTCCGTCTTACTGAATCCATTTTGTAAATTCTTTAATACAACATATACTGGGGGGGAATAATTCCCTTTCCATGTCCTATCTCTACTCAACTCACTACTTTCATTTAAAAGTACTCCCAAATACATGTACACACAGGGAATGGTGCCAGTGAACTCAAGGTGAAATCTGCCATCTAGCTCCAATCCATTGCTTTAGTTACTTACATGAAGAGAGTTACTCACATACTTAAGTCTTAACATTTAGTTAAGCCCAGGATCAGACCTGTAATGAACTGGATACAACAAACCTCAAGTGCAAGTAACATGTTCCTTCTCACAACAATAAATAAATAAGTTACAGAAGCAACATGGCAAATGCACTGTTGTCTGTTCCAAGTGTATAGTACTTTTAACAAGAAAAAAACACTGAAATTTCTGCAGCTCTGTCACCAGTATTCCCAAGAGGTTTGGTAATCACTAAAAGGCATTTAGAAATCCACTGATGTTCTACAAATCCCTCGCTACCAGTCACTGCACTTAGGGTTTTGTAGACACTTTGATTGAATTGTAATTTACGTTTCTAAAATGATCATGAGGAAATATTACAAAACCTAATCCTTTTTTTTCTCCCCTGTGTTCTTATTTTATTCATGGGCTTTCCAGCTCCAATGAACATGTTCATTCTCATTTTGAAGACCCCCTTGAAACATGACTTGTGATAAAGGCACTGTGCAAGCTTACACATGAGATCCGGCCCCACACAAAAGTTAGGCAGAGGAGCCCCTCTCATTCCCATGGTTTATGGATAACTCTGGGGCTTAGTTGTGCAGACTCCTAGAGGGAGGCAGCAGTGTGTATGCCCAGAGGAAGGAACATAAATGTTGAGGAAACTTTTACTGCAAAATTTAGATGCTGAGAAAATTTTAGGACCCTACAGGGTTATGCAGCAGCTAAGAACCTAAGTACCTTTGTGAATCCTTAAGTCCCTACCTCATCCTTAACTGAGCAGACTCACACACTGAGTTAATGCCCACACTCACAGTAACCCACCAAAATTTGATTTTGTTGCTACATCAGAAATAGTAACAGATCAACCTAAGCATCCTCCTTGAGCTTAGCTATCTATATAGGTTTTCTACCGTGCTTATCACTGTAGTAAGTGAGTGCATTCCAGTCATGCATTAGGCAACGTGACTACACATCTGTCACATGTTTGTTCTCCCAGCCTCGTCCCTGAGGAGAACATGTGCAGTGGAATGTCTTGTTCTGGTAGAGTGGATCTTTTTAAAAAAAATATAAACTATACCTGCTGCTCTGTGTTTATTCTAGAGATGGCAAGGTCAAAGAAATGTGCTTTGCACTTGAAGCGGAAAGTGATGAGGTTTGTGATGTTCCTTATTTCCTGAGGGAGTTCATTGCACAGTCTTGGAATGCCCCTGGAGAAAGTTCTGTCTCCCGTACAGCTGTACAAATGGTTTCTCTCCAAGGCCTCCTCTATTCTAGTTCTTTAGCTCCCTCTCCCCTCTCCCTAATATTCCAGGAGGAGCTAAACAATCACTTCAGTAACATATCAGCTGCCGTGTACACTGCTAACAGAGTGAGTCAACAGAGGAGCTCTGCACCTTGTTACAGTCTTCGTCACACTCCCATCTTTGGACCCTTCTTTCATGTATAATAAACTCAATCCCAATCTGCCAAAACACCTCCCTATCCCCCTTCTGGTCCCTATTAAAGACTCCCTGCATTTGCAATGCCCACAAGATGTAAGCTGCAGTACTAGTTTCTTTTATTAAAGTTACTCCTGCCTCTACATTTCTTCCTTGTGTCTGTTTCTTAGACTATAGCCTCCTCAGGGCAGACTCATTTTGTCTTCTACAGAGCATGATCACTTATTTGTATTAGTGCCTAAAGGCCACAGCCAAAATCAGAGCCCCATTGTATTAAGTGCTGTACAAACACACAGTAAAGAGACATAACAGATGGAGGGTGGGAGAATGGAAATATTACTGTTAGCATTTTACAGATGGGAAACTGTGACAAAGATTAAGTGACTTGCTGAAGGTCACAGAAGACGCCTGTGGAAGAAGAGGGAATTGAACTCAGAACCTGTCAGGGATGGTCTAGCTAATACTTTAGTCCTGCAGGGGACTGGACTAGATGACCTCTTAAGGTCCCTTGAGTCTTATGATTCTATGAGCTTCTATGAACCTGAAACCTAGTCCAGCCCCAACACACAAGGTCATCATTCCTCTCAAGCACTTTGCCAGCACTTACTAAATAACAAATAATAAAAAAACAAATTGATAAATTAAACAGCCGTAAGTTACCAGGACTAGATGGAACTCAAATGTGAAATTGCAGAACTAATAACTGTGGTTTGTAACCTATCATTTAAATCAGCTTCTGTACCAAATGACTGGCGGACAGCTAATATGATGTCAATTTTTAAAAGAGGCTCCCGAGGTGATCCCAGCAATTACAAGCCAGTAGCCCTGACTTCAGTACCAGGCAAATTGGTTGAAACTATAGTAAAGAACAGAATTGTCAGACACACAGATGAACATTATTTGTTGGGAAAGAGTCAACATGGTTTTGTAAAGGGAAATTATGCCTCACCGATCTACTAGAATTCTTTGAGGGGGGTCAGCAAGCATGTGGATATAGTGTACTTAGATTTTCAGAAAACCTTGACAAGGTCCCACACCAAAGGCTGTTAAGCAAAGTAAGCTGTCATGGGATAAGAGAGAAGGTCCTCCCATGGATCAGTAACTGGTTAAAAGATATGGTATGAATAAATTGTCAATTTTCAGAATGGAGAGAGGTAAATAGTGGTGTCCCCCAGGGGTCTGTACTGGTCCCAGTCCTATTCAACGGATTCATAGATGATCTGGATAAAGGGGTAAACAATGAGGTGGCAAAATTTGCAGATGATACAAAACTACTCAAGATAGTAAAGTCCCAAGTAGACTTTGTAGCGAAGAGCTACAAAGGGATATCACAAAACTGGGCGACTGGGCAACAAAATGGCAGAGGAAATTTAATGTTAATAATGCACATTGGAAAACATAATTCTAACTATACATATAAAATGATGGGGCCTAAATTAGCTGTTACCACTCAAATGAGAAATCTTGGCGTCATTGTGGATAATTCTCTAAAAATATCCACTCAATGTGCAGCAGCAGTCAAAAAAGCTAACAGAATGTTGGGATCATTAAGAAAGAGATAAGTAATAAGACAGAAAATATCATATTGTCTCTATATAAATCCATGGTACACCCACTTGAATACTGCATGCAGATGTGGTCTCCCCATCTCAAAAAAGATATATTGGAATTGGAAAAGGTTCAGAAAAGGGCAACAAAAATGATTAGGGGTATGAAACAGCTTTCATATGAGGAGAGATTAATAAGATTGGGACTTTTCAGCTTGGAAAAGAGACAACTAAGAGGGGATATGATAGAGGTCTATAAAATCATGACTGGTGTGTAGAAAGTAAAGAAAGAAGTGTTATTTACTCTCTCATAACACAAAAACTAGGGGTCACCAAATGAAATTAATAGGCAGCAGGTTCAAAACTAACAAAAGGAAGTCTTTCTTCACACAATGCACCTGTGGAACTCTTTCCCAGAGGATGTTGTGAAGGCCAAGACTATAACAGGATTCAAAAAAGAACTAAATAAATTAATGGAGGATAGGTCCATCAATGGCTATTAGCCAGGATGGGCAGGGATGGTGTCCCTAGCCTCTGTTTGCCAGAATCTGGGAATGGGCAACAGGGAATGGATCATCACTTGATGATTACCTGTTCTGTTCATTCCCTCTGGGGCACCTGACATCGGCCACTGTCAGAAGACAGCATACTGGGCTAGATGAACCTTTGGTCTGACCCAGTATGGCCGTTCTTATGTTCTTATGAATAGTGAGAATTGTCCACTCTCTGTCAGGCTGTCACTTTTGCATCTCAGCTGAAAGATGGCGCGGAAAGCAGCATAGTGACAAAGCTTTGCACAAAACTGGGGCTTAATAGGGAGTTCTTAAGCACATTTCTGGGTGAGTTTCATTGTAGTGGGTTAGCAGTGGTCCCTCCCCCTCTAGTTCAGTGGGAGACCACTGGACATTGTCTACAGTCAGGGAATTAGCAGAGCACTACACAGACTATATGGCTCTGGCCTGCAGTCCAGGCAGAGCCGCCAATGAGTCTCTGGGCCCCAGACTCTCAAGGAGGGTGGGCCAGTTAAGAGTTAATTGGCTCTGGCCTGTACTCAGGACAGAACAGCAAGACGGTTGGGCATCCTAACTCTGGTGGACAGTTGACAAACACTGGCCTCTGGACCTAGAGAGGGGAGACTGTCACCCCAAGGTTAGGGTGTCAGGGGGACACGGGCCCACCTGAGTCCATCAAGTCCCAGCCCAGGGCCCTAACAGTGGCAGAGCATTCCACCACTGGGTCAGCAGGAAATCCAGCTGCAACACACGGATCAAGTCTCCAGCAGCAGTGCAGCCAGATTAGGGTAGGCTGCCCCTGGGCCACTTCCTCCCCTCCCCTCGGGGGGTACCTGGGGGGGTCCTCCGGTTTATCAGGGCAGAAGGCCAGTGTTAGTTTCAACAACTCCTCAGTGTGCCTTGGTCTGCAGGCAGCTCCAGCAGCTCTGGCCAGTCCTCAACTTGGCTGGGGTTCAATGCAGTCTCCCAGCTCAGGAGCAGGAAGGAGGCATCTGTCTCCTTCAGCAGCTGCAGCCCAACTGAGCTCCAGGACCTGCCCTTTATACTTCCTTTTCCAACCCCTGACTTCCAGGGGGAGGGGTGAGCACAGCCTGGCTCCACCAACTTGGGTTCAGAGAGTGGTTCCTCCCTCTCTGGCTCAGTAGGAGGGCACTCTACCTCACTACAGCCATAGTCAGTAGGAGAACCTGCTTTGTAGATCTCTAGACAACAGTGGGCTAGATGCTGAGTTGCTATGAATCAACATAACTCCATTGGTATCTGGCCCCTCTTTGTCTAAGTTAGCAGAAGCCTTTACTATTTCCACTACTAAGTTTGCATATAAGTTGAAAAAAATTGCTTGTCATGTGGTGAGCAATGACTATGGCGAGATGGTAATTGATCTGTCATATAAAACAGGAGCAGCATTATAGAACCATCAGATTAAACTGATAAATGACATTTTGTTAATTGCTCAATTTTTATTTTAAAACTGCCTTTATAGTCTGTGAATCACATTTAAGTCCTTTTTTTCCTTTTTTTTTTTTTTTTTTTTTGCAAAAGACAAATTTTATCTGTTGCTTATAAATAATTTAAGATAGATTCATCTTATACCTGAAAGGAAAACCAAGACACAAAATCACAGGACCTTTCTACATCCAATTATCTAGCAATAATTTTAGTCCATCTCCTGCCATGACAGGATTGCTCACAACAAACTTATGTGCTATGCTTTGTCCAGCAATTGATTTTAGTAAGGCTTTTGACACCGTCCCACATGATGATCCCATAAGTAAACTAGGGAAATATGATCCAGATTAAATTACTATAAACTGAGTGCACAACTGATTGAAAAGCCATTCTGAAAGAGTAGTTACCAATGGTTTGCTGTCAAACTGGGAGAAATATATCAAGCAGGGCCCTGCAGGAGTCTGTCCTTGGTCCAATACAATTCCATTAATGACTTGGAAAATGGAGTGGAGAGTATACTTATAAACATTTCAGATGACACCAAGGTGGGAACAATTGCAAGCACTTTGGGGGATGGGATTAGAATTCATAAGGACTCGATAAACTGGAGAATTGGTTTGAAATTAACAAGATATTTAATAAAGACAAGTGCAAACTACTACACTTAGTACTACACTTTTGTATAACTACAAAATAGGGGATAAGTGGCCCGGTGGTAGTACTGCAGAAAAGGATCTGGGGTTTATAGTGAATCACAAATTGAATGAGTCAAAAGTGTGATGCTGTTACAAACAAGTCTAATATCATTCTGGGGCATATTAACTTGAGTGTCATATGTAAGATCTGGGAGGTAAATGTTCCATTCTATTTGGCACTGGTGAGACCTCAGCTGGAGTACTGTGTCCAGTTTTTGGCATCATGTGTTAAGAAAGATGTGAACAAATTGGAAAGAGTCCAGAGTAGAGTAGAAAAAATGATAAAAGGTTTAGAAAACCTGACCTATGTGGAAAGGCTTGAAGAATTGGGTATTTTTAGCCTATGGAAGAGAAAGTTAAGGGGGGACCTGATAACAGTCCTCAAATATGGACAAGGTTATCATAAAGATGAAGGTGTTCAATTGTTGATGATGGTGCTTCATGTCTACCAAGGGCAGGACAAGAAGTAATCGACTTAGTTAGCAGCAGGGGAGATTTAGGTTGGATATTAGGAAAAACTTTCTAACTGTAAAGATAGTTAACGCTGGAATAGATTACCTAGGAAGGGTGTGGAATCCTTGTCCTCGGAAGTTTATAAGAACAGGCTAGACAAACAACTGTCAGGGATTGTCTAGGTATACTTGGTCCTGCTTCAGCTGGGGGATGGGGGACTGTACTAGATGACCTCTCAAGGTCCTTTCCAGCCCTCCATATCTATGATTCTAGGCTTTATATAACTCAAATGTTGGTGCTTATAATTCCACCACTGTGCTAAGGAAACTGTGTCATGGCCAAATAGAGCTTTTAATTCGGATGGTTTTCCTGATATGCAAACTACATTTTTCTTCCCACAACAAAGTCTCCTATATAACATTTGGTTTCACTGTTATAGTGAGCAGCAGCACCAACCCCCATCTTTAGGTTGCCAAACACTGTCCACAATTAGAAATTCTCGCTGCCTTCTTTTGCAGATCTTTAACACCTGCATGGGTTACAGCAGGACTTTGAATTCTGGCAGGGGGGGTAGCCCTAGAAGTAAGAGGTAACTTCTGTTGGGCCCACGTAATTGTGTTCCAATTTGCCCGAGCTCTCAGCTGTTGAGTCTCTCAACTAAGTTTTTCCCATCACAACTTAAAAGAGCCCCAGAGGCTTGCATTTCCATTGCTCCTGAGCATGTGCCTGACATGGCACATGACAGAAGGAGCAAACTATAATAGCTAAGTCTGGAAAATGGGAGGTAGGACACTTGGATTCTATTCCACCCCAATGAAGTCACTGACCTGCTGTGTGATCTCAGTCAAGACTTCATGTCTCTGTGGCCTAGGCTCCCATCTCTAAAATGGGACAATGCTTACCTAACATTCAGAAAAAGTATTTTGAGTTCTTCAGATAAACACTTCAAAAAACACAACTGCAAAATATTTTATGCAAACCCCTTGGCATATGGATTTAATGACCTTTTTGGATAATTGTGAACACACTTCCTGACATATAGATACGCATCTCTCGAATGGCTGCATGGAGGATTCATTTTTCCAGACTCTTACAGGATGTTTCACAATTATGGTTTTCCATCTCAGTTGTTTAAACTCGGCACTGCACACAAGACACAAGTGGAAAAAAACAACTTTTCCCCTAGTAAAAATGCCACATTTTCACCATTAGGTGAACAGTAATGGTTTAATTAAATCATTTCACTGTTTGCTCACCTAAATGGAAAATAAATATCTTAGACACACCTTCTTAATTTACAACATTAAATTGTAGCTGCTTTTTTAAAAATTGCTCTTCCATGCAATGGTTCATAGCCAATAGGAGCAGGTACAGAGAAGGGCTACTAGGATGATCAGAGGAATGGACAACCTTCCTTATGAAATTAGACTTAAGGTGCTTGGCTTGTTTAAGCTAATAAAACAAAGGCTGAGGGGAGATATGACTGCTGTCTACAAACACATCAGAGGATAAACACCAGGGGGAGAGAAATGTTATTTAAGTTAAGGGCCAATGTTGGCATAAGAACAAAGGGATATAAACTGGCCATCAATAAGTTTAGATTTGAAATTAGATAAAGGTTTCTAACCTTCAGAGGAGTGAAGTTTTGGAACAACCTTCCAAAAGGATAATGGGGGCAAAAACCTAACTTATTTTAAGACTAAGCTTGGTGAGGTTATGGAGGGGCTGATATGATAAGGTTTCCTACAATGGCATATGGCCCATCTGTTATTGCAATTAGCAAATATCTCCAATGGCCAGAGATGGGATACTAGATGGGAAGGACTGTGAGTTACCGCAGAGAATTCTTTTCCAGCTATAAGAAAAGCTAAGGAAACTGCTTTTCTTCTTATTAGAGAAAAAGAGAGAGATTTTTGAGGTGACCAAATATTCTCAAATGTATTAAAAGAAACTGTACATCAACAGATTATTTTTTACATCAGGAGCAAGTTCAAAAGCTTGGGGCCATAATACAATGTTGGGACTTTTTTCCAAACAAAACTAGGAGTAAATAGGGAATTTAGGAAGAATTTAAAAGAAAATGGAACACACACACGAAAGAAGTTTAATCAGAACCTTTCATTTGAGCAGGTCAAAGCAATTTATAAATTTAAAGCCTCACAGAACACTGGAAAGTTGGATAAATATTACACCCATATTACAAACAGGTTGTGACTTACTCAACAAGATAAGACAATGTCATCTTTAAATGTGTGTTACCCTGTTTCCTGACCTAATGAAACAGTAACTCAAAGGTCCTTTTCATTGGTGTTGGAAGTGGGACAACTGAGTTAATGTCACAAGTATGTAGACACAGAAGGACTATAAGGATATGTCTAAACTGCAGTTAAACACTTGCAACTGGCCTGTGTCAGCTGACTCAGGTTCATGGGGCTCTGGCTATGGGGCTGTTTAATTGCGGTGTAGATGTTTGGGCTCAGGCTGAAATCCGTCGGTGGGATCCTGCAAAGGGCGAGAGTCCCAGAGCCAAGGCTCCAGCCCAAGCCTGAACATGTACACTGCAACTAAACAACCCCGTAGCCCAAGTCCCATGAGCCCAAGACAGATGACACAGGCCAGCTGCAAGTGTTTAATTGCAGTGTAGACATACCCTAAGACTAGTTTTACCCGTCTGAGCCATCTGAGATGGCTGATTTGGCCATGGTGGTTGAGATGGGATGTTCATCCCACATGAGCCTGGAAGAGGTTAAGGTGGCACAGATAGGAAAAATTAGCTTTATATGCTGAACCAGATGAAGAGTCTGGCATGATTGAAAATGACTAGCGGCTGATAAAGCCAGGAAGTTTGCAGCAGAACAAGGCTGCAATGTGGAACCAAGAGTCACTCTCTGGGCTTAGAAAGGAAAAAAGGAGGAAACCCAAGGTGAGAGAGAAGCCCTGGGATCCTGACCCTGAGGAAAGGGTTTACCCGGAAGGGTGGAGAAGAGAGCTTGTGGGACATGGTGTAGGAGGCAGCCCAGGGAAAGATCAGCAAGGTTAAAGATTATGCAGACTTTGGATGCTGATTGTAGGGTCTCTGGGCTAAAACCCAGAGTAGCAGGCAGGCCTGGATTCCCCTACCTGCCACTGGGAAATGGCACAGGATTGTGGGAGACACCAACTGGACGGTTGGTCTGGAACAACTTTGATACCCTGGAAGGGGAGGACTATAGTGACCTGGTCGTGGGGCTGAGTCATGAAAGGAAGTAACATGAGTCCAGAGAGAAAGAAAGAGAGAGACCACAGTGAGAGCAACTGAAGGAGGGAACATCAGACCAATGGAGAACTAATCCCTATATAAGCCACAAAGAGGTGCCACAGTGAAGAGTGTACCCCCATGACAGTTGTGATGTGGACATGGTGATAATGATGTGGACCATCCAATCAAAGAATCACCAGAGAATATACCAGAAGTGGTGAGGAGTCAGGTCTTACCATATGGAGAGATCAGGCCAAGAGATGGCCAAGCTGCTCTGGGAAATCGAATGTAAATGAACATTCCTATTGACACAGGTGGTCAAGAGTCATCATGTTCTAGCTGGATAATGCATAAATACAGCTTGGATTAGTGCTATCATGGCAGGGCCTGATTTCTGAAGCTAGCCTAGATGTTAGTGCTGCAGACAGAACACCAGAGTAGAACACCAGTGCTGCAGAGCCAGTGACACTGAAACTTGGCACTAGATTACTCCTCAAGGAGAGGAAAGGAAATCTGAGAAACCTCCACTACATGATCACTGTTATTTAAGGACTTAGATGATTTCTGCTGGCCAAATATGCCATGGGAGTGGGATAACCTAACTCATAGTACCAAAAAGATTTTCTGGACTTGCTGGACAGAATGGGTTACAAAATGTAGACTGCAAAAAAAAAATCAGTAAATTTGCCTGTGGTGAACTGATAGATCAGTGGGTCTCAGACTGTGGTCCTTGGACATCTCGCCTTTTCCCCCCACAGCACCTACATTGCATTAAACGATAGCAGAAAATACATTAAATAAAATCCTACTTTCAATGTCTATAGAGTGCCTATCACTGTAGTATCAAAACAATAAATACTAATTTAGATGTGTGTAGCTTTTCTACAAAATATCATGGTGGTTCTGCTTTTTGTCTCTGCAGGTTCTCAGATGATTTGCTTGCAATTTCTTCTTTCTTTTAAATATATGTGAATGTCAACAGTTCCTTGCAACCACTTATAGCTTGAAGGCTGCAGCAAAGACATGGTTTCTGCAGTGTGCTCTGAAGACAAACACACTTTGGCCCTCGAGTATCTTGTTCCACATGAATAGAAGAAAGAGTTCTATCTCCTTGCCAGATATTATAACCACTACGTAGCACTTCTCCTCACACCAGCATTACCAATGGTCACGATTTTATCATAGTCTCATGATATATAGTGTTGTTCTTAAAGCCTCAGTTCCTGGAAGCAAATGATTGTTTTGAGAATCCCAGCTTTCATTTAAAGAAAAACAGTAAGTTTCTAGTCCTTGTGGTTGCAGAGAAAAGCTTGACAATGTGAACCACATGCACTCTAAAAAAAGAAGAACAGGAGTACTTGTGGCACCTTAGAGACAATTGTTAGTCTCTAAGGTGCCACAAGTACTCCTGTTCTTCTTTTTGCGGATACAGACTAACACGGTTGCTACTCTGAAACATGCACTCTAAAGGCTCTTTTGTATAATCCACAGATGAGACATACACTAACATTTGAATGTAAAGCAATCAGTACCCACCCCCATAAAACACTGAATGATCAGGCTATTTACTGTTGTATGGTTCTTTATGACAAACATTCATTTGGGAGAGGCAATGGCCATTTATAGGCATGATTCGGATGCTGCTCAGGAATCACAGAAATTTGGGAAGGAGTCATATATAAACTGGGAGTTATCAACTCCAGGAAATGTGGTGGGGACTGTTCATGAGTAAACAGCTGATAGGCCTGATTTATCTGAACTATTTTGTTTTTGTTCTGTGTGTTATTAAACCACTACGTTGCTTTATCCGAATGTGTTTTTGACAGAGATGTTGCTTATGGATTTTTTAACCATTAGTCAGTCATTAGTAAAATGTAACTATTTTACAGATTATGTAGGCATTTGGGTCCTGGAGTGCCATGGAAAGTTATTTATAATTGATTTCCATGCACTGGGGTCACTGATGCAAGGAAGATAACTTCACTAAGGGAAAGGGCGGGGTGGGTTAAAGCACTCAGCTGAGGCACTACTCTAGTGAAGAACAGGTGAACAGAAAAAAAGGAGCTAAAGCTCAGGCCGCCTGACCAGCCCATGTGACAGAGAGAGAGCGTGTAGCCAACAGGATTTCCTAGGTTCCAGTCACAGGGGCTTATGAGTGGGAAAAGGCTGTGTGTTAAGTGGTGGGCAAGATTGAGTTCTGTGCAGCCTCTGGAAGGATACGGTGTCCAGTGAGCTGAGAGTCTATAGAAGAAGCAGAGGCAAGAGGACAGCTGCTTCTTGGGACAGGGCTGGGGTGCCTTAGCTAGGAGTTTTGTAACAGATGTCTGCCTGCATGCAGTTTGTTCATACGGCTACTGAGGGAAAGAGGATTTGGGTCTATCTATAAGATAAATAATACCAAGAAAATAGCCTGACTCTGTCAACAATTTCTCATCCAAACAGAAACCACCCTGCTAGAGGAAACAGTGTGTGGTTCTTACTGAGGCACAGAAAGCTTGTATTTAACAACTAAACTATGTTTATGTAAACATTATATGCAGTGAGAAGAGAATATCGTCTCCCTCAAGTTATTTGCAGAGTTAGAGTTGTTTGCATTTTTAATGTTAGAGATAGATAGGAAGGCATTAACCACTCTCTCCCTATATACCCACATATATACACACAATATATATATATATTTTCCAAGTTTTGTTCAAGTTTTTCAATTACTATATTGTTCTTTGGAATATTTCGCTAGTATATATGAATATGTCTTAGTCCTTATTCTGCTTTCACATACATACTTATTTGACAAATGTTTAACTCCTGTAATATGAAGTGTATTGCATCTCCATGCAGGCGTAAAAGGTGTCTACCCAATGGATCATCACTTTTCAGGATCAGGACCTAAATAATGGATGGCAATGGTGTTGCAAACTTTTGCAAAACCTCTCTTAGGAGCCTCTATTTTATTGGTTAATTCTGACAGTAAGGAATGAGGCCTGGTCTACACTACAAAGTCAGGTCAACTTCTGTGAACCTACTTGTGCATGTGTCGACACCAAAATTTGTCTCCCACTAATGTAAGCACGCTGTTACAGTGACACAGAGCCATGGTTGACCTATAATGTAGACATCGCATTAGTTGCATTGACCCTAACAGTATTCCAGCAGCTGACCCAAAATGCCCCTATCCCCGCAACAGTAAACTCTGTTGCCTCTGGGTCACAGACACTGGAAACCTGCCGCCCCTACCTCCCTTTAAAAAATGTGTGTGTTTTTAAAATGCCTTTTCCTTCACCTACCAGCTCTCACCTTTGTTAAGTGCATCTGACCATGCCCGCTCCATGCACACAGAGATCTATTAGATGCGTTCTTGCCAGAAGCAGACAAGAAGTCATGGATCTCCTCACCCTGTGAGGAAAAGAGGTTTTGCAAGCACAGCTACGGAACAACCAGAGAAATATCAACATCTACAGAGCATATTGCACAGGAATGCACAGCAGTGCCATGTGAAATGAAGGAACTTCACCAAGCATACCACAAGGTGAGGGAGGGCAACAAGAAATCTGGTGCTGCCTCACCAACATGCTGCTTTTACAATGAACTCCATGCCATAGTTGGCAGGGACTCCCCGCAGATGACTGTGGATGCAGCAGAGGAGACTGAGGTGGAGACTCCTGCCATGGCCAGTGAGGAGGAAAAAGAGGTAGCTGGGGGAGATGTGGCAGAGAACTCTAAACATGCCATGAGCCAGGAACTGTTTGAAACTCTGGTAGAGTCAAATCAGTCCCGACAGGTGAGTGCAGATAAGCCTGTTGGTGAAGGGGAAGGGAGCTTGGGGAAGCATGTACACATTATTCCTTATAATAGTTTTTTTTCCTTTCCATTTCCCTGAAACCTCATCTTCTTCCTCCTGCCGTTTCTTTCCATTTAAGAAGGTTGCCTATCCCACCCACAAGTTTAGAGAACAAGAGTAGTGACTTTTGATTGTTTTACTGATATAAAGTTAGAAAATAAAAGCATGGGAATAAATTCAAAAAGAGTAGTATGGCAATCCAATTACACAATCCACATCAGATAAGCATCCTGTGCTTGGGAAGAGGTAGAACAAACAGAGGTAGAGTTGGCATCTGTTTTTCATTTCTTTGGCTTGTTGGGCTAGGCAGAGGGCCAGGTGTATTACATTATCTAAGGAGGGATGTCGTTTTTATTCTCTTGAGAGATCTCGATGTAGCTGATGGAAATACTCCATAATCCTCTCCTGAAGATTTCTTGGGAAGACAGCCTTGTTTCCTTCACTGCAAGAGGAGATTTTCCCGTGCCACTCTGTGATGAGTTCAGTTGGCAGCATTGCAGCAAACAATCTAGCAGCACCCAAGCCAAGGAAGCTTCGGGTCATCGGTAGCAGTTAGTTCTCTGTGCCTTTGTCCATCATCAGGAATGAGATATTGGCTAAAATCACTACCACCGGTGAAAACAGTACCAATATTTAGTGCACTTTCCATACACCCATATGGAGAGGGGCACTCAGCATTAGTTTCCATGTAACAGGACTCCTCCTTCCTTCCCATTCACCATGGTTGGAGCTGCAAAGTGGTGTTATAGTGAGGCGCTCCAAAGTAAAGTGACAGTTAGCATTTCTTAAACGTATTAATTTTAAGACGTATCTTTCCCTTGCTGTGGAGACTGTAAATATAAGGACGTAGCTGTCTGTTTTAATCAGCAGCCCCTGGTGTGGTGGCCTGAAGCGGTGCCTTCTGAATGCCTGACCCAGCTCAGGAGGAGAAAGAAGAGTACTAGGGAGGAAATGTTCTGCAAAACTCTGCAATCCTCTACAGCCTTGGACTATGAACACAGGAATTAGAGGGGCCATTTGAACAGGACCATGGAGAAGATGTGAGAATGGACAGAGTGGTTGCTGCAGAAGAGGGGGAAGGGCCAAGAGGTACATTGGAAAATGCACCAGGACGTAATGGGTTTGCTCAGGCAACAAACTCAGATGTTGCGTAGCATTATTGACCAATGTGCCCAGTGACCCTGGACTCAGCAGCTTTCCAATCCTTGGAAACTCCCTGGCCCTCACTCCCTACACCCCCTCAACATACCAGGTTGCAACATGGTGTACATCATTCCTTACCCCTACCACTCCACGCTAGACAACGAGAACAGCAGCAACACATACACCAAGCTGTGAAAACTACATCTCAGTGTATATGTAGCCACAACCTACATTATCATAGTTTTTAGATACATAGACATAAATATTCACTGTTTATTTCCATTTTTACTTGGGATTGCAAAGTACGATTCTTCTGCTATAGTGTCAGTAAAAATATTTTAACTTCATGTGTTTGTTTTAACTTTAATTGTGTTGCCTGTTTCTTGGCACACAATGAAGTTCTATTTTTGGAAACTCAGACTCTCTTTATTAGTCTGTCCAAGCATTGCAGATTCAAAGCAGGAGGCAAAGACCCATCCTTATTTAATCTCAGTGTTTCATAAATGCATCAGACAACACTACTGTGTCTGACTGTCAGAATGGTCTTTTAAGGCCTCCCTCAGCAGCATAGCTCCACACCAGGCTCTTCTAATAACCCTTGTGTCTGGCTGGTCAAATTCAGCAGACCCCGCCACACTGGCAACAGCCTTTCCCCCTCCTCCTCACAGATATTATGCAGTACAGAACATTCAGCTATACTCATGGGAATATTTTTCTTACCAAGATCCAATCTAGTGAGCAAACAGTGCCAGCCTACCTTTAATCTGCCAAAAGTACTTTCAAGAGTCATTCTGAGCCTGCTGAGTCAGTAATTGAATCCTTCCATGGGGCTGTCGTGGTGGCCAGTGTATGGCTTCATGCCCCAGAGGAGCAAAGGATGGGCTGGATCCCCCAGAATCACTATTGGCATTTTGACATTGCCAGTGGAAATCCACCATTCAGAGAGGTACATCCCTGCATGCAGCTTTTTGAAAAGTCCTGTGTTCTTGAAGATGCGAGCGTCCTGCACCTTCCCTCAACTCCCCACGCTGATATCAGGGAAACATTCCTGGTGATCCACTAGCACTTGCATAACCGTGGAAGAGTATTCTGTTCTGTTGATGTGCTGTGTGGCAAGGTGGGCTGGTGCCACAATACAGATTGTGTGCTATTACCCCACTGCAGTTCAGAAATCCCATTGCTGCAAATCTATCCACTTTTTCCTGTACTTTACAGACAGTCACAGTCTTGAGCAGCTGGAGCTGCTTAATGGTCTTGGATGACAATAGCCCCCACTGTGGATCTTCCAAATCCAAAACTGATTGCCCACTAACCTACCTCAATGTAGCATTGCAAGCTTCCAGAGTGTGATTGCCACTTGTTTCTCCACTGTCAATGCAGCTCATTTTATTGTCCCTGCTCTGGAGGTCTGGGGTGAGCTCAGCACACAGATCTAGGAACGTGGCCTTTCACATCCAAACGTTCCGCAGCCACTGCTTGTGATCCCAAATCCACAGCATGATGTGATTCCACCAATCAGTGCTCATTCTAGAACCCAGAAGCAGTAAAACACTGTGTGGAGCCGCTCAGTGAATGCCAGCAGCAATCTGGCTTTTTTAAATTATGTCCATAAGCATCCAGTTATTGTGCTTGAACGTCTCTGCATCTTCCTCATTGCAATCCCAGTTGTAGCAGTACTCATTCGAGCTGTGGAGATACAGGAGTACCATATGTCCTGTATTAACAATTCTCATGAGACCTGTGCTCTGAAGGGTCCATCTTTCTGTCAAAGAGATGGTAGAGAACTAAAAGCATCGCACAAGAGTGAAAGAGTTTTTAAAAAGCAGAGAAAATATGGATTATTAAAAGTATTATGGGTTGGAGAAAGTGGCAGCTCCCAGAAGTCCCTAGGCAAATCGCTTGTATCCCACAAAAAACACTGAATATTCACAAGGCATTGAGTCAGGTGGCAGTGCAGGCCGTACATGGATAGCTACCAGCGATGCACTGCATTTTGCATCGACATAACCACTCCTGGTGATTGATCGCAGCACCAGTGTAAATACCTAAGTGTGCAAGCACCTGAGTAATATACAAACATCAGCAGCTGTACAATTTTCACAACGTTTTTGCCAAAACATATTTTTGGTTTTTGGTTGAAATTAGTGTCAACAGAAATTTTCCAACAAGGTTCCATGCTAAGGTATTTAGAATTATTAGGAATTACCTATATCATATGTCTCATACTTATCACCTCCATTAGATATCTTTAAAAGATATTTTGATATGAGATTAAAATAAAAAATAAAGAAAATAACATCCATGCACCATGCAGTGTAATTAGCCAGACATCATCTTTGTTTTCAACTCACTATATCAGATGTGTTTGCATCAGAAAGGGAATTCTGCTGCCCATAAGGCATTGCATACTGATTGGGGCTAATGTGATGGCAGAGATGAAGAGGAAGAGCCAAACTACAGTAAAGCTAAAACAACAAGGAGTCTGGTGGCACCTTAAAGACTAACAGATTTATTTGGGCATAAGCTTTGGTGAGTAAAAACCTCACTTCTTCGGATGTATGTACAGTAAAGCTGTAAGTTTGGGTTCATATTAGGATCTCTGGAATTCAAATTGCCCAGTATCTCCACAATCAAATTCCACAGAACAATGACGATGAAAAAAATAGAAAATAAGGTGCACTGTTTTAACGCCGACAGACCCCAGTCATTGGCAGGCGGGATTGAACCTTGGGCCTCTGGAGCTTAGTGCATGAGCCTCTACTGAATGAGCTAAAAGCCATATGGCTCTTAACTAAGGCTGTAGAGCAGACTCATTAATCTCTCTCTAAGTGCTCTCGGTGCCACTACATGGGACAGAGCCAGGAGCACCGCCAGCTTTTTTGCCGCCCTAGGCAGCGGAAGGTCCTGCCCCCGAAATGCCACCCCCGACAGAGGTGGCGGAAGGTCCCGCCCCCGAAATGCCAACCATAACCGGGGCGGCCGAAGATCCGGCCGCCGCAGTCGCCACCCCCCAAATGTTAGTGCCCTAGGCGACCGCCTAGGTTGCCTAATGGGTTGCGCCGGCCTTGGACAGAGCACCATACCCAGGAGGTGTGTGGGTTACACTGTTATGGGCGTCAGTAACACCTTTGCTTAGTACTTACTAGCAAAGAGCAAACCTATGGCTGTTATTTGAAAAAAAAATTAACTAAAACTAAGTTCTACCATATTTGACTCAGACATTTAAATTTTAGTTGTTCTCTCAAATTAATTAGTGTTATTAAGGTGATGGCTCAACACTTTCTATCAGATCACAGGAAGGAAACATTACATTATGAAACAATGGTAAATAAGTATAAAGTAAAAAGGAACATGAACAGTAATAATGACTACTTTATATAAAAGGCATCATTATGTTAATTTCAGAATGCCAACATACTGAAGAAATCAAGTGACAAGTTCAAAGCAATTCCATGTAGCAAAAAGCAAAACAATTGTAAACAACAGTTTGACACCTGCCACTATTGAAAATAAAGGCTTCTTAGTGCTTACTTTCTTCAGTAATGTAATAGCTTCATTGGGGGTGTAATACTGTGTCATGCAGTCAGGAGCATAGAGAAGAGAGAGGTATGTGGTCATAACAGAGGTAAGTGCTTTATTAGGAATAACCCAGAAGTAACACAGTCAGCGCTACTACTAGGTCTAGTGAGACCTACAGTATTAACTCCTTAAAGGCGCTAAACAAAGACCTGTCTAAGTCAATTGAAAGACTTCAATGAGATTTTCAATATGTCCTAAGTGCCTTCCAACACAGGGGCATGTGTTTTCCCAAAACATAAACCCATGTTTCCCCATTTTCTAGAAGATAATTGGTAAAATATTAGGAAACATACCAATATCATAGGGTTATGTCCATCTATGGTGTTCCCTTCTCATCTCTGGAAAGATGTTCATGGATCTGGAGTTCTGGTTCATCTGTAAATACAGGGATGGAAAATATTATCCTCTGATGAACTTTGAAAGCATTTTTCTACCTTGGTCTGTGTGGCCTTCAAATACATAATCCTTAGTAGGAAGTATCAAACAAATCTTTGATTTAAAATCTGGTAGAAGGCAGGCCCTGCTGCTTTTAATTCTCCTTTAATCTTAGCTGAGTGGCTTTTTTAAAATTGTTGCTACAGCTCCTTAATTCTCCTCTTGAGCTTTAACAGTTTGAGGTTTAATTGTTTCCTCTTCATTGAGACTAGAAGATCATAGCCCTCCTGTGGGCAGCTTTAGCCATTTCCCACAACAGGACTGGATCACAGGACTGAACTGTGTTCATTTCTTTAAACTGTTTTCACTGTCCATAGATGTAAAGCCGAGAACCTGCAAAGTTCATATTAATGTGCCATGACCACTAGATGTAGAGTAAGCACAGGGCATCTATTGATAACTTAACCTGAGCATGGCCTGAGATCAAAGTACTTCTGCCTCTGGCATCTGGGGTACTATGTACCAGGATATAAAGTAAGAGGAATTGAACAGTCTGAGAAAAGGCATTATCGGCGTGACGGTAAAGGAAGTTGGTCTAGTTTGTTCTCTTTGGATGCAAAAAAGATATCAAAGTAGGGTATTTAGGCAACAGATTTAGTGGTTATTGAAAACTGGAAAAGCTCTACAGCTTTTAAATTAAAAATGAGCCAGAATTTCAAAGTCTGGTTCCAGAACTGAATTTCTCCAAAGTTCTGCGTGTTCAGGAGATCTGGGGGGTTGATACAAAGCCATTTCTGAAATAAATCTAAAAAGTAGAAAAATCCCTCAATATTTATGGAATGCATGTGTATACTTTAAAGACAGACTAACCAAAATACTGGTAATTTGAAAATAATCTCCTTCTAGACTTACCCAGCAAGATCTGAATTCAAGGTTCCGCATTTGTCACTAACAGCTAAAACCGTCTGAACAGATTATTAATAACAGGCTTTTGTATAACATGTTTCATCTATAGTTCTCAGACAGCTTCACAAAAGGGAAGTATCATTATCCCCCGGGGGGGGGGGTGTTTTGTTTTTAAACATATATGGAAAAAGAGGCACAGAGAGGTGAAGTGGTTTGTCCAAGATGATGGAATAGGCCAATGGCAGAACCAGGAATAGAGACGGTCTCCTGTATCCTAACTTCTAAACCATGCTGCTTCTGAAACTGTGGTACATAGTCTGTGGGCTACTGGTAGGCCAGTGCTGCTTCTGTCCAAATGGCAGCATATCAGTTTTCAAGAATTACTGGATTATTTTTTGATCAACTAAAAACCATCTATCAGAGGGGTAGCCGTGTTAGTCTGAATCTGTAAAAAGCAACAGAGGGTCCTGTGGCACCTTTAACACTAACAGAAGTATTGGGAACATAAGCTTTCATGGGTAACAACCTCACTTCTTCAGATGCAAGTTTTTAGCAAATCCTCTGTTGCTAAAAACCATCTAAAAATTCCAAGATCTACACAACTGTTTCATGCCTCTCTCAGCCAGTTTTTGGTTGGTTGGTTGTGTTGGGGGTTTTTTGGTTGTTCTGATTTTGTTTTTGTTTTGGGGATGGTAAGTGTAAATTCAACCATGATCACCAAAATTGGAGGAGTGGCATATACAAGAAGATCCTACCAAACTGCAAAAAGACTTGGAGAGTTTGAAGCAGTGGGGTCCGGTGTCTATTAGACTAGGAGAGAATTGGTCCTAATAAATGTAATTTCCTAAAGTCAGGGAAAAGGAAATAAAGACCAAATGAATAAACTAGGAGAATGGAAACAAGAGTAGCATGCATTGCATTAGAGGTTATATTGATCTTGTCTTCATAATGAGATCTTCATATTTTTTTCATTAAACTAAATAGTATATTTGCCATAGGGAAAACTGAATCAATAGGTTGGAAAGGGAATTGCTCTAGCAGAGGTTCTAGTCTTAAGTGGCTCATAATATGTAAACATTTAAGGGCCACTGGTCTGAAGAATGCAGGGAAACTCTCTGCTCTGTGTAATGCAAGTATTTGTGCTATCTCAATTGTTACAAAAATTTCACAGAGACCCTGAATGCAGGTGTTGGCAGGTAAAAGGAAACATTTTTAGGAGATATTTCCATTATCTTTAAAGAATACTCAGCTTCAGAAGAATATTTAAAAACAAACCACTTATCTATGTTAATAGCTATATCCTAAGTGATTAAAATAGAGACATAAAAACCAACTCACTTTCCCACATGTATACTACTTGCCTACTTTTTGCACTTCATTTAGCTCAGACAGACAATGATGAATGTAGAACTAGTCACGGTTTCTCTTGTTCCTAATTAGTTGCACTAAATGAGCCTCTCATATTAGCTGCAATAATACAAAGTTGCAGCATTTGGGTTGCAAACACAGCTGGGAAATATATAAATCCAAAGAAAAAAATAATATCACTTTTTAAAAAATAAATCATGACAACTTTTCTAGTAACACTGAATTTTATAAAAATATTTGTAGTTTTGTTTTGTTAAACTCAAGACCTAAATTTGAGGTCAAAATTACTTGATAAATGTCTCTTTAAGGAAGTGGATATTGTCAACTATATTTACACAAGTTTTTAATACTATTTGCAATTAAGTCGCAAGTGGTAAACATAACACATCCCTGCTTATAACTAGATATAAATACATTGATAGGTGAATTGCACACATTTTCTGGCATGTTGAAAATTAATCCTATTTGTATTATGATTTTAACTAGGCCTCAATGAAAAGAGATATAGAAACAGAAATGAGTTTGGTACCTAATTAAGTAGAGACTAATTTGAATAATTACTTTATTGCAAAATGTGACCAAATCTATTTATTAATATTTCCTGGTCCTCTGCATTCAGATGATCGTAAAGTGTTTCCAGAATTATTCTCTCTCTCTCTCTCAAGGCACGTTTTCTAGACTGCCCCAGAGGAAATTATACATTACTTCATATTTTATTAACTGTCTAAATCCTAGTGTAGGTTAAATCAAACACAATGTAAAATGTAATGCATTTCTCCCCTCTGAGTAAAGGTACGGTGGTTCTGAAAATAGAAATTTTTACTAAGAGACTAAGTGCCTGAATATATTAAGAGGGGGGAGAGGGAGTAGTTAGTGGGACTAAGCTCAGCCTTCCCCAGATTACTTTGCAGGAAACATTAAAGCTGTCATTCCCAATCTTTGCGATCTAGACTCCATCTGATGTGAAAATATTTTAATTTATGTTAATGGGAGTTACATCAGATACATCAAGGGGGAAAATAGCCACTGAGTAATGAAAGCAGCTGCAAAGTTAAAACAGATGGCGGCCGCTCCATGACAAATAGCCCAGCAAATTTAACATTTGACTCAAATTCATTTTCCCAGTAAATGCTAACACCCTTTTCTATTCTTGGAAATGCCCGGAACACCTCTCGTCTCTAAAAATGGAAGAGAAAGCAGGTAGCTGCACACATTTCCATAGCTTTGACCTGTTCCCTTAATCCCCTACCTTCTCGGTGTCTCCAAAAATGTACAGACGTTCATGTTTTGAAAAGCATAAATAGGATTGATCCATTTAATAAAGAAACATTTATAAAAATTGCCGCCTCTTCCTTCCCCTTTTTAGTGGTCACAGTTGTTAGAGAGTAACATTCAGAAGTTGTTGAGTTTGACTCTGTGTAAGGTTTTCACCCCTTTCAATTCCTGTAACTGTTACTCATACTATCATACCAGTCACAATTACAGAGAGAGCTGCATCTCTGACCCCTCCCTGATCTCTGAGTGCAGCCCACCGGTAGCAGACCTCAGGCCTTTATCCTTTCTGGAGTAGACTCACACGATTCTCCCACTCTTAGATTGGGCCCTGGGTTACAGAACCCTATGTATCGACTGTGCTTACCCTGCAGGTCCAGTTGGGTTCAGTTCTGTATTCACCACCAGACCCATGGTGAATACAGTGACCAGACAGCCTTCTTAAACAAAAGTATTGTTTAATCCTAACAAGAGTAATAAAGAACAACTTAAGAGAAAGGATTTTAGAACAACGAAAGGTCTATATGTATGTCTGCCTTACCCAGAGGCTTACCATCCTTTGGTACAAACCACAAGCAGGCCTTCCCTTTCTGAGGATACATCGACATGTGAGCCGGGAGATGTGATTCCCAGCACTAGCTGCTGAAGCTAGCACCTAAAAATAGCAGTGTGTCCATGGCAGCCTTGGTGGTAGCTCAGGCCACCCAAGTACATACTCAGGGGTCAGGCTTGAGTGGCTGCCGTGCTGCTGCAGACACACTGCTGTCACAGCTGTGACCCAAGAATCTCTCAGTGCGTAGGGGTTACAGGAATCTCCTGAGACTCGTACGTACAGGCAAGTTCACTGAAGAATGTCCGGAAAGATCTCAAATAAAAGCCAGTGTCACACTGGTCATCATTATCTCTGAGAACTGTATCTACGAATGTTCTGTATGGAATTATGTATATACACTGAAAATTGTAAGGTCTGTGTCTAGGGACTGGTCATCAAGAAAGGTGAAAAACAAGTTTCCTGTCAAACAAGAAATGTTTATCTAGCTGGCTGTTTCCAGGTAAATTAAATATTGTATAGTTCATAATGGGCCTCTTTATCACTAATCTGTACTGAATGTTATTGAAGGATTGTAAATACTTCAAAGGGAGAAAATAACAGGAAGAAACAAACAGGAGGGGGGAGGAGAACCCTATCTTGAGGTGCACATCAAAGATTTGCTTTATTATATTTGGGGAACAAAGAAAACAGCTTGTCACCTTTCACCTAGGAAATAAAGGGACAGCGTGTTTGCTTCATGAAAGAGGGGTCGTATCCAGCCTTGGGTTGAAAATTCTGGAGTGAACGTTGGGTGAGATAAGCTTGTTTAGACAGGAGGGTAACTCGTTAGGTAAATTTAATTTCTAGAAAGCACGTTATGATTTTGTTTTATATGTAACACTTTGTTTCCAATATTCTTACCAGAGATTTGGGTAATAGTGAGTATTTGATAAACTTATTCTTGTTTTCTTGTATCTAAATGCTGTGATGTTAAGCCAAGCGGTGTCCTGAGTTGAATCTTACCAGCTGGTGCATGTACTGTTCCTTGCGGCACAGCAGGCCTGGTAACTCTGAGTGGTTGAGGATAAGGAATGGGATACTACAAGGAATGCTCCAAGGTCTCAGGGATTGGTGTGTGCCTGTCACTACCTGTTCAAATAGAGTGAAGCCTGCAGAGGCCTGGAAGGCAGTGCTTGTGATGCCACAGGCTGGTGGTTTCAGAGAGCTGATCCGTAGCAGACACGGACAAGACTCCCTCATGCTAAGGGCAGGTAGTGGTGAGGTGCCTCACAACCCAGGGTCCCCTGGGAAGTGTCACAGCAGCTTTGTCTACACGAGTGGGAAATCACACCTGCAGCTCAAATATAGACATAACCTGTGTCACCCCAAACCTCCAGGCTTTAGGTCAATCTAATTCCACCAGATGTCTCTTCCCCTCTTGAAGGAGTGACCCTACCTGGGGTCATTGTCCTCCTATGTTCACAAACTTGAACCCAGCTGCTGCTCAAAACCAATTCCTTGAGCTGTGCAGGGAGCTGGAGGTTGAACATCAAAATGAAAGGTTCTCGCACAGCCCCTTAAGTGTAGGCAGACGGGTGGCTATCTCAAGCCATCATCTCATTTCCTGCCTTGTTTTTCCCTACAGCCTACTTTTTTCATATAGTAAACATCCCTACAACCAGGTCACAATACTGTATTCAGAAATTATCACAAAAGCAGGCCCTCTTCCATCACAATGCCATCGCAAAGAACTTGACATCACTGATCTCTGGATCCATGTCACTTTCATCTGTTAGCCATATCATTACCCAAAGTGCAAATAATGGTTGTTCCCATTAATGTTATCAACCAACCAGAGGTTTACCACTTTACATGAGGGACTGGCATTAAAAATTAAATGGAAGGTACTTGGTTTCCCACAAACAATCACGCACTTCTGTGTGTGTGTGTGCACACAACACTTTTTTAAAGAAAGGCCAGACACTACTGGAAAAGCTTGTCTCTTTCACCAATGGAAGTTGGTCCAATAAAATATATTACTTCACCCACCTTGTCTCTCTAATATCTTGGCAATGGCATGGCTGCAACAACACTACATTCATAAAATCTGTGAAAACTCAAGGAGAAAAACGTTACATAAAGGTCTCAGTTTGAAACTGGGATTCTTTACAATCCAATAGCATGACCAGCAAGCAATTAGCACAAACACTCCTTGAAGTATAGGAGGTGAGAAGTGTCATGAGTAAGGTGTGCAATGGTCATGAAACATTTACACCTACTTGTATATGTGCATCTGTTTTTCATCTATGGTGGAGGTTTAACACCTATTTCAAAGAGTGAACATCTATATCTAATTAGTGCAGTGGGCCTTGGGCACTTGCATACTGTTCTTATTGATCAGGAGACATTATGGGCAAGTATTCAAGCATAAAGTATGTCTCAAAGACAGAATTTGACAGTGGCAAAATAATCTTGACACTACACAAGGTCACAGGGGAAAGAGGTGAGCTTTCTGAGAGCTGTATAAATGAACTGTGAATGGAAGTGTAATTCCCATCCCATCCCAGTTCTCCTTCCTCACTCCCCCACCACACACAGTATGAAAAGTTCTGTTAATTTGAATGGAAGGTGTTCTGCCTCCACTACCTGGTGGGCACTAACAGGTATTTTGACATTGTATTAACAGGTCAAGCCAAACACATTTCCTTTCTCTAAAGTCTGTTCAGATTTCAGTTTATGCTTATACCAGTTCAGTATTTTTATGATTTGCAAGTCGATTCTGTACTTAATCACATTCCCAAATGGAAGAATAGAATGTGAAATTACCATAATTTCATTCCATGAGTAACAGGTTCTTTTTTCTTTCCATTTCTTGCAGGCAGAGCTGTCTGTCTTGCCCCCATCCCCCCCGCTGTTGACAGACTTTGCTTCTTCAGTCTGGAAAAAAAGCCATAAACACTGTCCAGTCTGAATGCGAGTGAGTTCCAATGGCTCAGTCATATACTCAAGGAGAAATGTAGTAGGCAACTCTGCAAAGCGTTGACCATTCACATCATTTAACTTTGCCATGTACATGATATTTCTTCATTGTACTCTTGGCAGCTTCACTATATATGACATTAGACTTCACTTCTTTATTCCAATTTCAAGATTGGGTGTCCAAGAATATGGCTTGCCTACTCTATGATTCAAGTAATAATACTTAGCATACTTAAGTAGCTCCCTGAAATGTCTGTGCTCAGACAGCTTCCTGAAGTCATGTCATCTGCTAATACCCATTTAGTTTATTGGCTTCCTCCAACCAATAAGTTCTTAATAATCAAGTATCTGAGAACTGAATTTGGATTTTTTTTCTTCATAGTGGGTAACGGGACTGATCTGATGTAGGAACAGTATTTAAGTCTTGGAGTAAAGAGTCAGAAACCTTACATTTCCAGTGGTATGAAAGTTCCCAGGTACCTAATAGCCTGTGTAGGTCCACTGCAAAGGGGTCATCAAAGAAGCAAGATTTAGCAATGAGGTGCAGACCCTCTGAATGTAGCACAGCTCAGCCGAGGCTGAGTGGAATAAGGTGGAAACTATGGATGGAACACTTGATCTAAAGGAGTAAATCCATTAGCTGGCAGCAATAGTAGGCTTTGCCTCTATATGGACCATGTGTTAGAGGGGAACAAACACACTTGGCCAGTGTGTTACATGAGGAATGAGCAAAACCTGAGTGAGGACATCAGAATTTGACCCTAAGCTTAAAAGAACTAATACAGTCTCCTCAAATCTTCCGAGCTTCTGATCTCACTAGAAGTACATAAATCAAGAATGCATTTCTGAAAAAAACATGAACACTGAAAATGGGAAACTCTCCAGATGGGGTTCAGTATGTTTTCCTAATTATTCTGGGAAGGCAAGAAACTGTGATTTTTAGTAAAGAATAAAAATAAAAAATCTGGGGAAACAAACATTTCCAGGATACCAGAATCCAAAGTCCTGAATGCTCTCCCGCTCCTTCCTCAACACACACTGATATGTAAAAACTAAAAATAGGCCCAAATGAGAATTTGTCATCCCAGTGAACTCTGGTAATTTGGATAAAAGGAAATCTGAATCAGAAGAACCACCCCTGTGTTTGGCTTTGCAAAGCCAAAACCAGACCGAAAAAGCTTGACAAAAAACAAAACATGCCTTCTTTGCCCCAAGTTTGCTGAATAAAACAGAAGGGAAGGAAAACAGTAATGGTACAGGAATAAACATGAGGAAACAGATTCCTTACAGTTCTATATATCCATTTATTTAGCGTGTGCATAGTCATCTAGCCAAGCGATGGCATCTTCAGTTCTTCTAGGCCACCGCTGAACCTAGTCAGCAGGCATTCATCGACAATGTATCTCCAGGCAATGTACTAAATATACACTCCAAAAACTATCTGCCTGCAATGAAATTTATAAACAGAGATCCAAATTCTTCCCAATTTACACCCATTAAACCCGTTGACTGTCTAAACCTCCAGCCTAGAATACAGGCAGTTCATCTGAATACCACAGAGAAAGAAGTTACTTGACTATATTTTACAAGCTTAGCATTTGTTTTCCTTTAGCGCTCAGGGCTAGATTGTGAATCAGACAGTAAATAAAGAAAATCAGTCAATGGGACTGCTCGGGTGAGTAACTGCTTACTTGTAGAAGTAAACACTTCACAAACTGGCCCTTAATATTAACCACAGACTCCTAGCATTTAAGTCCAGAACCACCCAGATCACCTAGTCTGACCCCTACTTGTACTTTACAGGCCAACAACATCACCCAGCCATCTTCACACTAAACCAGTGTTTCCCAAACTGTGTTCCGCGGAACACTGGTGTTCCGCACGATGTGAATAGGTATTCCGTGAAAGAATCATAATTTTTAAAAAGGGTCTTTACATTTTTTTTTATTTTAAATTTGGCATATTTGAAGCGTAGTTTACAACTCTTTTTGAATGACTATAATTTAACATAAAACTCTTTTTCTGGTATTGATAAATCTCGTATTGAATATCATGGCGTAAAGAGAACGTGGCACGCAAGCACATTGACGTCTATCCCTTTCGGGCACATTTCAGTTAGTGACGTTGTACCCCTTCCGCTCGAGGCTGCACGAACTGCAGTGGTATGCACACACCATTCTCTTTAAGCCATGTTGAATATAACATATTCACTCAACACGTTCAAACCTGTGGGTCTTTACTGTATGTGTGATAAACACAACTAAACTAGCTTCGCTCGAAACAATATAAATATTTGTGACAAACAAAATTTGACAAAAATCAGTATTTCTAAGTATTGTTACTAAACTTAATCACCATGGATTTGTGGTTAAAAGAAGGAACTTTGAAACGAAAAGCAAGTTCTTCTGGTACTCCAACTGTGACCGAAATAAATGAGCAAAATATTGTGACACTTCGAAGTGAGGATGAACAATCGCAGTCTTTTGTTGCTGAAAAATCTGTTAGTACTAGTGAGTTATCCAAGGTGAAAGAATTTCCACTGAAGTATATCAAAAAACAAGAAGCAGCAGGTGTTAAAAGACCAAAACAAAAAGTATGATGAAAAAGTTATTTGTCTTTCGGTTTTACCTGTGTTGGAAATAAAGATGTTCCTGATGCGCAGTGCGTCATGTGCAACAAAATATTAGCAAATAGTTCATTGGCTCCTGCTAAACTTCGTAGGCATTTGGAAACCAAGCATGCTGAATACAAAGACAAAGATATAAGTTTTTTCAAGAGGAAGCATGACTCACTTGGAAATTGTAAACTTTTGATGATTAAAATTGCTAAAACAGACAACAAAAGTGCAACCAAGGCATCTTATTGAGTAAGTTACCTTATAGCGCTTGCCGGAGAAGCTCACATTATTGGAGAAACACTTATCAAGCCTTGCGCGAAAGATATTTTAACGTGCATGTTGAGCAAGCAGTCTGGTAAAAAAATCGATGCTGTACAGTTGTCAAATAATACTGTTGCATGCCATATTAAAGATCTTGTCAATGACATAGAAAAAGAGCTAGTTTGCCGACTGAAAATTTGCCATGAGTATTCATTGCAGCTAAATGAATCCACTGACATTTCAGGACTTGCTGTGCTACTAGTATTTGTCCGATATAGGTTTAATAATATTATTGAAGAGGACCTGCTCTTATGTGAATCTCTGCAAAGCAACACAACTGGAGAAGAAATATTCAACTGCATCAACAATTTTATCAGAAAGCATGAAATTAGTTGGAGAAAATGTATTGATGTATGTACTGTGATAGACCCAGACCAGTTGGGAACAGCAGAGTAGCAGAAGGGAGATATACGGGCCACTGGATAAGAAGTTTTCTGTACCCTGAGTGACCAGATCAGAGGCTGCTTCAGGCTAATAGACCACCTGACTCCAATTAACCTGCTAAGAGTCAGGTGAGGCAGTTAAGCACCTGACTCTAATTAAGGCCCCTCTGATGCTATAAAAGGGCTCACTCCAGTCAAGCCAGGGGGAGCCAGGGAGCCAGAGGAGAGGAAGTATGTGTGAGGAACTGGGAGCAAGAGGTGTGCAAGAAGCTGAGAGTGAGTAAGCGTACTGCTGGAGGACTGAGAAGTACAAGCGTTATCAGACATCAGGAGGAAGGTCCGGTGGTGAGGACAAAGAAGGTGTTGGGAGGAGGCCATGGGGAAGTAGCCCAGGGAGTTATAGGTGTCGTGCAACTGTACCAGGAGGCACTCTAAACAGCTGCAGTTCACAGGGCCCTGGCTGGAACCCGGAGTAGAGGGCGGGCCTGAGTTCCCCCCATACCTCCCAACTCCTGATCAAACACAGGAGGAATTGATCTGGACTATAACTTCTACCAGAGGGGAAGGTCTCTGGACTGTTTCCTGACCCACAGGGTGAATCTGTGAAGCGAGCAAATCTGCCAATAAGCGCAGGACCCACCAAGGTAGAGGAGGAACTTTGTCACAGTACTGACAGTGCTCGGACAATGATCAGGAAGATGAAGGGAGCTGTAATGCAAATCATAAGTGTGGCACCAGAAAGCACTAAGAGCCATTGTGTTCTACACAGACAAGCACTTGCAGTTAAAAAAAAATACCAGCATATCTGAAAATTGTGCTTGATCAAGCAGTACAAATTATCAATTTGTCAAATCTTGACCACTTCAATCCAGGTTATTTAAAATTTTGTGTGAGGAAATGGGTAGTCAGCACAAAGCGCTTCTTTTACATACAGAAGTGAGGTGGCTATCCAGAGGAAAAGTGCTTGTGAGGCTTTTTGAGCTTCGTAGTGAACTATTGGTATTCTTCACTTCAGATAATTCAGAACGAAAATTTAATGACTGTCTGACAAATTCCTCATGGCTAATGAGACTTGCATATCTTGCAGATATTTTTGCAAAATTTAATGAAATTAATCTGTCAGTGCAAGGAAAGAATGTGACCATTTTTACTACAGTGGATAAAATTTCCATCGTTAAAAAAGATACTGGAATTCTGGGCATCTTCTGTAGAACAGAATAACTTTGACTGCTTCCCTACAGTACATGAATTGCTGACTGAAATAAATTCTACAGTCCATGAAGAAGTTTCCAGCACCATTTTACAGCACTTACGTGACTTGCAGGCCTCTTTATTGGAATATTTTCCTACAACTACTGATGATAATGCTTGGGTTCGAAATCCGTTTAATTACAGCCAAACCAGTCGGCTTTACTGCGCATGATTACGAAAGCCTAATTGATTTAATTTCTGACTCTGATTTGAAACAAAAGTTTAAGGATCTTCTGATGAATAATTTCTGGAGCAGCCTAATAGAAGAGTACCCTAATGTGGCTAAACGTGCAGTTTGAGTGCTCCTTCCTTTTGCTACAACTTATTTGTGAGAGATGGGATTTTCGTATTATACTGCAATAAAAATCAAATATAGGAATAGACTTGATGCTGTGCCTGACATGAGGATTCAACTTTCCAGCATTATTCCTAATATTAAGCGAATTTGTGATAGAAAAACGCAGAAACACCAATCCCATTAAATCCAAATTTGTATTTCTGCTTATAAAAATAGATTTTCCTAGTAAAAATCTAATTTGTTTGGTGTTTGTGTAGATATAAAAACAGGTTTTTTTAAGTAGAACACTGTTTTTAATTTTGACTCTTGCACTTGATTTTTGTACTACTTTATAGGTGCTTTCCAGTTAGAAATTGTTAGTTCAAGTTATTTTAAATTTGTATTTTTGCTTTGTTTTACCAAATAAAATATATTTGAGCATAAATAACGCAATTTTTTATTTGAAATCTAAACGACTACAAAATAATATTATAAGTGTTCCATAATAGGCTAAAAAGTGTTCCGAGGCCAAAAAAGTTTAGGAAATGCTGCACTAAACCCCAAAACCAAAATTAAACAGAAGTATTACAACTCTCAGGAGACTAAGCTATTGTGTGCTCCAGACAGAAAATAGGAGGGACGAGGTGTACCAATGCCCAAGACCCCCCAACGGCAGGAAATTGATTAAGTGAGACGTACCCAGATGATTCTGGCAAGTGACCCACACCCCACACTGCAGAGAAAAGCGAAAAAAAACCCAAGGTCACTGCCAATCTGACCTGGGGGAATTCCTTCCTGACCCCACATATGACAATCAATCAGACGCTGAGCATGTGAGCAAGAACCAGCCAGCCAAGCACCTGAGACAGAATTCTCAGTACCACCTCAGAGCACCAGGCCACCCAATCCAGCATTCATCACTAGCCATGGCCATTTTGCGAACAGGGGCTGCTAACAGGGAGTTTCGCAAGGGAGTTCTCCAGGTAAAGGGGGAGCAATACAGCACCCTTTTGGGGTAAGTGACTGTCCGTAGTGTGTGTTTGTTTGTGTTTGAGGGTCACTTGCTGTGTGCTGAGCTTGTGTTTGTCAGTCTGTTTGTTTGTTTGGTTGTTTGAAGGACCGTGTGCTGTGACTGGCAGTTGGAAGCTGTGAGCTTCAAAGGAAGGTTTGAAAGCTAGAAGCCTCTGGTAAGTGGCTGAGCCTTAATCAGTGGGCGGGGCATTCATACAGGCCAGGGCTTTATAAAGCAGCGCACAAGCGACCAGGGAGCTTTTGCGACCAGGAGCTGCTAACAGGGAGTTTCGCAAGGGAGTCAGGAAGGGGGCGAGGGTCCCTTGCCGGTTCTATCTGTTTTCTCTTTATTCCCCTTAAAACCTATAAACCAACTACATTCAAAACTTCTTGCTTAAACAACCCTTTCAGCGGACAGGGGGCTGCAGATGGGAGTTTGACAGAGGGAGGCTTATGATGGTTAGGAAGACCCGCAACACCTGTGCCAGCACTGCTTCTGTCTCCTCCACCTGGGCCTGTAGCCAGACAGAGCGCCTGACCATGGATCCTTTTACCCAGATCCTGGTGTGGTTTTGCAGAGACTGTAACTTGCAATTTCCACTTACCGATATCCAGGCTGGGGGGCCCATCCAATGTGAGAGGTGCCTGCTGGTGGAATCTCTCACGCAGCAGGTGGGAGAGCTACAGGAGGAGGTGGCTAGGTTGAGGAGCATCCGAATCCACGAGCAATTCCTCGACAGTGTCCATGTAGAGACAGCTGAGGTAGCTGTCCCAGTACACAGGACTGCTGATACACCACTGGTGGAGGAGGAGATGGCTCAGGGTGGACACTGGCAGCTGGTTACTTCTGGCAGCAGGCAGTGCTCCACCCCTGCTCCGAACCCTCCTGCCGTGGTAATCAGGGCCGGCTCCAGGGTTTTGGTCGCCCCAAGCAGCCAAAACCAAAAAAAAAAAAAAAAAAGCCGCGGCCGCGGCCGCAATCATGATCGCGATCTGCGGCGGCAATTCAGCGGGAGGTCCTTCACTCCGAGCCGGAGTGAGGGACCGTCCGCCAAATTGCCACCGAATACCTGGACCTGCCGCCCCTCTCCCAAGCGGCCGCCCCAAGCACCTGCTTGAGAAGCTGGTGCCTGGAGCCGGCCCTGGTGGTAATAGGTAACCGTTATGCTCTTCTTGATACAGGAAAGAAGGAATCACCCCCTACAGTAAAGGAGGAGAAGCCTCGTACCCCTAAGGCTGAGAGGTCTGCTGCCACCACTGCGAATAGGAAACGTAGGGTAGTGGTGGTCGGAGACTCTCTGCTGAGGGGGACGGAAGCGCCCATCTGTCGCCCTGACATTTCATCTCGGGAGGTATGCTGCCTACCGGGAGCCCGTATCCGAGACATTACAGAGGCATTGTCGAGGATTATCCAGCCCTCTGACTACTACCCCATGCTACTCATCCATGTGGGCACAAATGATCCGCTCAGTGTCACACCGCGCAGTATCAAGAGTGACTACAGGGCTCTGGGAGTACGGGTGAAGGAGTTTGGAGCGCAGGTGGTATTCTCTTCAATTCTTCCTGTCAAAGGTAGGGGCCCGGGCAGAGACAGATGCATCATGGAGGTGAATGCCTGGCTGCGAAGATGGTGTCGCCAGGAGGGCTTTGGCTTCCTAGACCACGGGATGCTATTCGAGGAAGGACTGCTAGGCAGAGATGGCGTTCACCTTTCGAGGAGAGGAAAGACCCTATTTGGACACAGACTGGCTAACCTAGTGAGGAGGGCTTTAAACTAGGTTCGATGGGGACAGGTGAGCAAAGCCCACAGGTAAGTGGGAAACATGGAGACCGGGGAGATGGGTCGGAAACAAGAGGGAGTGTGGGCTATATTGGCAGAGAGAAAGGAGGGTCAGGACAAAACTGGGAGGAAAGATCAAACCAGTATCTTAGATGCCTGTATACAAATGCGAGAAGTATGGGGAATAAGCAGGAAGAACTGGAAGTGCTAATAAATAAATACAACTATGACATTGTTGGCATCAGTGAAACTTGGTGGGATAATACACATGATTGGAATGTTGGTGTGGATGGGTACAGCTTGCTCAGGAAGGATAGACAGGGGAAAAAGGGAGGAGGTGTTGCCTTATATATTAAAAATGTACACACTTGGACTGAGGTAGAGATGGACATAGGAGACGGAAGTGTTGAGAGTCTCTGGGTTAGGTTAAAAGGGGTAAAAAACAAGGGAGATGTCATGCTAGGAGTCTACTACAGGCCACCTAACCAGGTGGAAGAGGTGGATGAGGCTTTTTTTAAGCAACTAACAAAATCATCCAAAGCCCAAGATTTGGTGGTGATGGGGGACTTCAACTATCCGGATATATGTTGGGAAAATAACACAACGGGGCACAGACTATGCAATAAATTCTTGGACTGCATTGCAGACAACTTTTTATTTCAGAAGGTTGAAAAAGCTACTGGGGGGAAGCTGTTCTAGACTTGATTTTAACAAATAGGGAGGAACTCATTGAGAATTTGAAAGTAGAAGGCAGCCTGGGTGAAAGTGATCGTGAAATCCTAGAGTTTGCAATTCTAAGGAAGGGTAGAAGGGAGAATAGCAAAATAGAGACAATGGATTTCAGGAAGGCAGATTTTGGTAAACTCGGAGAGCTGTTAGGTAAGGTCCCATGGGAATCAAGACTGAGAGGAAAAACAACTGAGGAGAGTTGGCAGGTTTTCAAAGGGACACTATTAAGGGCCCAAAAGCAAGCTAATCCGCTGGTTAGGAAAGATAGAAAATGTGGCAAAAGACCACCTTGGCTTAACCACGAGATCTTGCATGATCTAAAAAATAAAAAGGAGTCATAAAAAATGGAAACTAAGGCCTTGGCTACACTTACCAGCTAGTTCGACGGCTGGAAATCGAAGTTCTGGGTTCGACTTATCGCGTCTAGTCTGGACGCGATAAGTCGAACCCGGAAGTGCTTGCCGTCGACTGCGGTACTCCAGCTCGGCGAGAGGAGTACCGCGGAGTCGACGGGGGAGCCTGCCTGCCGCGTGTGGACCAAGGTAAGTTCGAACTAAGGTACTTCGACTTCAGCTACGTTATTCACGTAGCTGAAGTTGCGTACCTTAGTTCGAATTGGGGCGGGTAGTGTAGACCAAGCCTAGGACAGATTACAAAGGAGGAATATAGGCAAACAACACAGGAATGCAGGGGCAAGATTAGAAAGGCAAAGGCACAAAATGAGCTCAAACTAGCTACGGGAATAAAGGGAAACAAGAAGACTTTTTATCAATACATTAGAAGCAAGAGGAAGACCAAAGACAGGGTAGGCCCACTGCTTAGTGAAGAGGGAGAAACAGTAACAGGAAACTTGGAAATGGCAGAGATGCTTAATGACTTCTTTGTTTTGGTCTTCACCGAGAAGTCTGAAGGAATGCCTAACATAGTGAATGCTAATGGAAAGGGGGTAGGTTTAGCAGATAAAATAAAAAAAGAATAAGTTAAAAATCACTTAGAAAAATTAGATGCCTGCAAGTCACCAGGGCCTGAGGAAATGCATCCTAGAATACTCAAGGAGCTAATAGAGGAGGTATCTGAGCCTCTAGCTATTATCTTTGGAAAATCATGGGAGACGGGAGAGATTCCAGAAGACTGGAAAAGGGCAAATATAGTGCCCATCTATAAAAAGGGAAATAAAAACAACCCAGAAAACTACAGACCAGTTAGTTTAACTTCTGTGCCAGGGAAGATAATGGAGCAAGTAATTAAGGAAATCATCTGCAAACACTTGGAAGGTGGTAAGGTGGTAGGGAACAGCCAACATGGATTTGTGAAGAACAAATCATGTCAAACCAATCTAATAGCTTTCTTTGATAGGAAAACGAGCCTTGTGGATAAGGGTGAAGCTGTGGATGTGGTATACCTAGACTTTAGTAAGGCATTTGATACAGTCTCGCATGATATTCTTATCGATAAACTAGGCAAATACAATTTAGATGGGGCTACTATAAGGTGGGTGCATAACCGTACTCAGAGAGTTGTTATTAATGGTTCCCAATCCTGCTGGAAAGGCATAACGAGTGGGGTACTCCAGGGGTCTGTTTTGGGACCGGCTCTGTTCAATATCTTCATCAACAACTTAGATATTGGCATAGCAAGTACGCTTATTAAGTTTGCGGATGATACCAAACTGGGAGGGATTGCAACTGCTTTGGAGGACAGGGTCATAATTCAAAATGATCTGGACAAATTGGAGAAATGGTCTGAGTTAAACAGGATGAAGTTTAACAAAGACAAATGCAAAGTGCTCCACTTAGGAAGAAAAAATCAGTTTCACACATACAGAATGGGAAGAGACTGTCTAGGAAGGAGTACGGCAGAAAGGGATCTAGGAATTATAGTGGACCACAAGCTAAATATGAGTTAACAGTGTGATGCTGTTGCAAAAAAAGCAAACATGATTCTGGGATGTATTAACAGGTGTGTTGTGAGCAAGACACGAGAAGTCATTCTTCCACTCTACTCTGCTCTGGTTAGGCCTCAGCTGGAGTATTGTGTCCAGTTCTGGGCACCGCATTTTTAAAAAGATGTGGAGAAATTGGAAAGGGTCCAGAGAAGAGCAACAAGAATGATTAAAGGTCTTGAGAACTTGACCTATGAAGGAAGGCTGAAAGAATTGGGTTTGTTTAGTTTGGAAAGGAGAAGACTGAGAGGGGACATGATAGCAGGTTTCAGGTATTTAAAAGGGTGTCATAAGGAGGAGGGAGAAAACTTGTACACCTTAGCCTCTAAGGATATAACAAGAAGCAATGGGTTTAAACTGCAGCAAGGGAGGTCTAGGTTGGACATTAGGAAAAAGTTCCTAACTGTCAGGGTGGTTAAACACTGGAATAAATTGCCTAGGGAGGTTGTGGAATCTCCATCTCTGGAGATATTTAAGAGTAGGTTAGATAAATGTCTATCAGGGATGGTCTAGACAGTATTTGGTCCTGCCATGCGGGCAGGGGACTGGACTCGATGACCTCTCGAGGTCCCTTCCAGTCCTAGAATCTATGAATCTATGAATCCCTGATGCTTCAAAGGAAGGAGACAAACAAAACAAAAAATACACACAACCCAGAATAAATCCTTCCTGACCCCTGCCAATGACCAACTGAAGCATGAGATTTTAGAGACCTCAGACATAAACCCGAAGGGACTCACAGGATGGCCAAGCCCTCCCTCCACTACCACAAGCTACCCCATCATACATAAATTTGTGCAGCTCTGTCTTTAAAACTAATTAAGTTGTTTGGTCCCACAACTCCTACTAAAAGGCTGTCCCAGAACCTCATTCCTCTGATGGCTAAAAACTTTCTTCTAATTTCCTTTTTAAAGTCATTCATGGTCAGTTTATACCCATGTTATTTGATTAGTGAAGCTTCCCCATTTACAACAGCTTAAAATTTTATGAAATATCATAAAACTACCATAATTAAAATACAAAAACATTTGTAGGGTCTGCCATAGAGGAGACAAGTAATAAATATTGGGTCTCATGGTGTTTCCAAAAAGGTAACTTCAAAAAAAATGTTTTAAATTGCTTTCTAAATGTGGGAGAGAAAAGTAGTAGTGCAGTGCTATATAACACTTACCCATCATAAGTACAATTTTTAACATTTCACACTATATGGAGAGAACGCATCTATTTTAGTGCATTGTGTTTTATTAGAGACACTAAGCCTCGGTTTTGCTGATTGTTAGTTGGCTTCCATGGCCATGTAAAATAGTGTGAAGAGATTGTTCTTCTCTATTTTAGCCAACTCTGGATTTACTAGCATCCTCATTTTTTTACACTATATATATATATATATATATATATATATATATATATATATATACACACACACACACACACTATATATATATATATATATATATTACAGTATAGTTTTTATACTCTATGAGAACATAGGCAATCAAATGCTGCATTAGCAGGATTGGGCCAATTTAGCTTCATGTCCTCTGGTATTCTGGACTGCTTTTAATGTACATTCTTTCAACTATAGATAGTCCTGCCAGATATCAGCACACATTTGTAAGAACTGGTTGCCAATTGTTGTCTGACACAGGAAGGAATGTGGGATTTGGGAATTCTAGAAGGAGAGCAACTTAATGGCCCAAATCCGCAATGTGATGAGCATTATCTCGTGATGAGCATTATCTCCAATTGACGGAAGCAGGAGTTTCTTGCAGGAGATGCTCAGCACCTCAGACACTCAGGTCCTTGGGGGTCACTAGCTGTTTGGAGGAAAGCTTTCCCCTTGGCCTTCACTTTGTCTATTCTCCTTCAACTCTTACGCCATGCTCTTCACTGTTCTCTATGAATACCTACCCCCCATTCACTGGTATAGCTTTTCATAATGAGCATTATGGCTTCCTCTGAAGCAGTTGTCATTGGCCAATCCTGGAGACAAGCTACAAGACTTGTCTGGCATGGCTGTTCTTGTATTCAGTGAGTGAACAATATTTCCAAAGGCTATAGTTGTAAGATCTAAGCCAGAGACTTGCTGCTAGATGAAGATGAAAGAACTGACGCACATACAGAGGTCATTAATGTGCCTGTTGGTGATGACCCTGGTGTGTTGAGTCACAAGAGATTATTCTAACTGACAGCAGATTTAGTCTGTCCTGAATATGTAACTAGATTCATAATGTTGTTATGTGTGAGTCTGATCAACAATAAAGAACCTGAGGGTCTCAATGGAATATGCAGCATTGCTACAAGGACATAATGCTGGGAATTTATTCTACTTTTTGAGGTGGCCTCTTCCCCCAATTACTCAATTATTCTTTACAGCAACCATTTCTATAGGTTGTGTCCAATTTATTAACAGTTAAAAAGAAGGGAGTGACCCATAAGACTCAAGTCTCAGGCTTAAACTTTTGCTCCTGAACAATTATCTCAAGTTTAAACTACTGGTCCTGGCCTTACATCCCTCCCTGCATATCCAGCCTCTTATTAAATCAATCCCCTGCCTCACCAGTGGCACTAGCTTCAATGCTTTTTTGTCTGCTTCTACCACCCAATCTCCATGGTTTTATGCCAACCTCTCACACATAGAACGCCCTCGCTGTTCTGCTCTGCCAAGGTACTGCCTCCTCTGTGTTCATATTTCACCATAAATCTTAATTCTCAGAATGCCACAAGAAGTGAATCAATATTTTTAACCATGTCAAAAGGAACATGCTGGATAGCCACAGTCTTATTGCTGTAACCCCTTATCCTCCTTTCTTCACCGTATTCTCTCTCTGTGCCATGTAGCATTTAAAAACAGACTGTAAATTCTCAGGGGCAGGGATTTTATCTTTCTTTGCCCCACGAATGATCTAGCATAGTTTTGGACACCGTAATATAATAATATTTTAGCCTGAGTATAATCCCCACTGACGTTGGGTCTGTCTAGCGGTGTACTAGTACTGTGGGCAGCCTCTGCACTTTCATCCGAATCCAAGACCTGTACAAAAAGGGCAGTGACTTTCTGCCTGCTGCAGTGTTTTGCTGTGGAGGATGTGCAAGTGGCACATCTGAGATTACAGATCAGCCTGTTTTATGATTCCCTCTTCACCATCACTCCCATTGAGTACTTTCCTATTAGCTTTACTAATAAAACTTTAATTTGAGGGGACTCAACGTCTGAGTGACAGACTACAGGTGCTACCAAATGGTTCTCAGCTTTGTTTAAAAGAGGCCTAATTTGCAACCTGGACAAAGAGATGCAGATTTGAGTCTTAGCCTAAGATCAAAACCAGGAAACTCAGTGAAGGGTAACAGCAACAGCTGTGAGAGGTACTCCTCTTGGAACTTGAAGCATGCTAAAACACCGTCTCTTTTTCTCCCACTAAGCAATCTTTGCCCACTCTAACATGACGCAGAATCTCATGAACTCCAGTATGGAAGCACCCAAGGAAGCAGAAAGGTGATGGCTTTAAAAGAAATCCTGTTTTATGTTCCCCTTCAGGCATACCCAGGGGGTGATGTACGTACTGAGTGAGTACAAGCCCTAGAACTGTGAATATTTTTGTGAACCTGTCTCTTCTTTATTTGTAGGTCTGGAATAACCACTCACAAAACAGTTCTCTGTGGAGCCTCACATTGGGTCCTGAAGTTAATACAGAGCCACTGAGGCAATCAGATGTGCCACTTACCCGACACTAATTTCTATCTGAACTATCTTCTAGCTGAGAAAGGAAAGGATACAAACCTAAAGCAATGTATGCTGAGCTGCAATTTGCTTCCTCTCCACTGTAGGACACAAGTTGCTTCAGTCCATTGTGCAGTAGAGTGGATAATATAATGTAATCACAGGTTATTCTTCAACTTACACAGCTCTCAGTAGGTATCAGAGCAAAACAATTGATAGTAGCAAAGCCAACTATCAATGAATTTCAAGAGAGTTATGTTTTAACTTACCCAGCTGTCTGTAGCTGCTGGGATTAGAGGTCTTCCTCGTCCTTGATGTTTGCAACATATGTGTATCAGCCTGTGGGAAAAAAACAAGTCTCACATCATTTACAAGCCCTTTTTATGAAGGGACACTCTTCTCATAAATACATATTGATTCAGCTAAAAATACATCTTTTATAAGTCACATTCACATGACCTATGCACCGAAATGTACCTATGACATCAGTATTATAATTCCACTAGAAGGACCACAAAACAGTGGCACCTGAACCCCACATGGATCAAATACTTCTTTAGCAAAAGACTGTTGGTCTCTAAAGGGATTTTTTAAGTATTTTCCCAAAGGTTAGACTGTCCATTGTGTTTCTTTTTTTTTTTTTAATTAATTACCATTGTGATGTTCCCTAATAAAAGTAAAGATGTTTATTTTGAGCCAAATTTTTCACTATAACTAAGTGCAAACCCACAAAAAGCTGATGCAATTGCACATCATGTATGTCAGTGGATAATTTGGCTCATTATATACAAGTATTGTGTCCAGTTCTGGGCACCACATTTCAGGAAACATGTGGACAAGTTGGAGAAAGTCCAGAGAAGTGCAACAAAAATGATTAAAGGTCTAGAAAACATGACCTATGAGGGAAGATTGAAGAAATTGGGTTTGTTTAGTCTGGCAAAGAGAAGACTGAGTGGGGACATGATAACAGTCTTCAAGTATATAAAAGGTTGTTATAAGGAAAAAGGAGAAAAATGGTTCTCCTTAACCGCTGAGGATAGGACAAGAAGCAATGCGCTTAAATTGCAGTGAGGATGGTTTCGATTGTTACATTTGGAAGAACTTCCTAACTGTCAGGGTGGTTAAGCACTGGAATAAATTGCCTAGGGAGGTTGTGGAATCTCCATCATTGGGGATTTTTAAGAGCAGGTTGGACAAACACCTGTCACGGATGGTCTAGGTAATACTAGGTCTTGCCTTGAGTGCAGAGGACTGGACTAGATGACCAGGTCCCTTCCAGTCCTATGAGTCTATGACATTCACCCAGGTGCGGGTCCGGGGTTATCCAGGAATGGGCCTATGCAAGGGAGCTGTTAGCAGAGGAGCCATAGTGAGGGCTTTTCATCCTCTGCACCATGTGGAGGAGTCTGAACATGCCAACTGGAGAGGAAGGGCCAATGCAGCTATAACTACATGGATTCTATGGCGGGGAACCCCAGGATAGGAACACGTGGAGTAGGAAAGACGTGGCTGATATTCAACCTAAAATGTTCCTTTTTTATTTTCATCATATTAATCCTACTTATGCCTGTGTATACCTCACCAGATGGTTCCTCTGCCTTAGTGTTCAAGCACCCTTTAAGTATTTATAAACAATTATGTGTTCTCAAATCACTTTATTATCATTTATTATTTGTATTGCAATAGCATCTAAGGTCCCCAACCATGAATCAGGGTCCTATAGTACTATACACTTACAGACACAACAGACAGACTGTCCCTGCCCTGGAGAGCTTACAATCTACATTTAAGTAACATATATGTGATCATCAAAAACACTAGCTAGAGTCCCTCCCCACCCCTGAAAGCAATAGAGAGAGAGTAAAATTCTCCACATAAGAGAACAAACATCCAGTTGGACAGAACAATATAACCAATGCTACTAACTAGGCCTGTCAAGCAATTAAAAAAATTAATCATGATTAATCGCCCTGTTAAACAATAATAGAATACCATTTATTTAAATATTTTTGAATGTTTTCTACATTTTCAAATATATTGACTTCAATTACAACACAGAATACAAAGTGTACAGTGCTGATTTTATTTTTATTTTTGAATACAAATATTTGCACTGTAAAAAACAAAAGAAATAGTATATTCCAATTCACGTAATACAAATACCATAGTGCAATCTCTTTATCATGAAATTTGAACTATTGAAAATGTCGAATTATGTACAAAAAAATAACTGCATTAAAAATAAAACAATGTAAAACTTTAGACCCTACAAGTCCACTCAGTCCTACTTCAGCCAATCGCTCAGACAAACAAGTTTGGTTATACTTGCAGGAGATAATGGTGCCTGTTTCTTGTTTAAAATGTCACCTAAACAGGCGTTCGCATGGCACTGTTGTAACCGGTGTCGCAAGATATTTACATGCCAGATGTGCTAAAGATTTATATGTCCCTTCATGCTTCAACCACCATTCCAGAGGATATGCATCCATGCTGATGACAGGTTCTGCTCGATAATAATCCAAAGCAGAGCAAATCGATCTATGTTCATTTTTATCATCTGAGTCAGATGCCACCAGCAGAAGGTTGATTTTTTTTTTTCTGGTTCGGGTTCTGTAGTTTCCGCATCGGAGTGTTGCTCTTCTAAGACTTCTGAAAGCATACTCCACACCTTGTCCTTCTCAGATTTTGGATGGCACTTCAAATTCTTAAACCTTGGGTCAAGTGCTGTAGCTATTTTTAGAAATCTAACATTGGTACCTTCTTTGCGTTTTGTCAAATCTGCAGTGACAGTGTTCGTAAATCAAACAACATGTATTGGGTCATCATCCAAGACTGCTATAACATGGAATATATGGCAGAATGTGGGTAAAACAGAGCAGGGGACATACAATTCTCCCCCAAGGAGGTCAGTCACAAATTTAATTAATGCACTATTTTTTTAATGAACATCATCAGCATGGAAGCATGTCCTCCGGAATGGTGGCCGAAGCATGAAGGGGTACACGGGCTACAAAAGTGCCATGAGAATGCCTGTTCTCACTTTCAGGTGACATTGTAATTAAGAAGCAGGCAACAGTATCTCCCATAAATGTAAACAAACTTGTTTGTCTTAGCGATTGGCTGGACAAGAAGTAGGACTCAGTGGACTTGTATCTTCTAAAGTTTTACATTGTTTTGTTTTTGAGTGCAGTTACAGGGGAACCCTGTTATAACATGCCCCATGATAACACAAATTCGGTTATAACGTGGGGTGAGTCTGGCCCTGGGAGCGGGGCCCCCAAAGTCGTCCGCCGCCGGGGCGAATCGGCCTAAAGCCAGCCCTGCTGGCTGCCCCCCCTTCTCTCTCTCCCCCCGCTCCCTCCCTCCCACTATCCAGGGCAAACATTCTGCTGCAAACTGAACACAAGTACAGTGGAACCCCGCTATAACGCAACCCCGCATTTACTGCGATTGAATTTTTTGGACCCCAATGATCGCGTGATAGCGGGGTTCCACTGTATTAAACAAAAAAAAAATCTACATTTGTAAGTTACACTTTCACAATAGAGATTGCACTACACTACTTGTATGAGGTGAATTGAAAAATACTATTTCTTTTGTTTACCATTTTTACAGTGTAAACATTTGTAATTAAAAAGAATATAAAGTGAGTACTGTACACTTTGTATTCTGTGCTGTTATAGAAATCAATATATTTGAAAATGTAAAAAAATCCAAAAATATTTAATAAATTTCAATTGGTATTCTATTGTTTAACAGTGCAATTAATCACGATTAATTTTTTTAATTGCAGTTAATTTTTTTCAATTAATCACGTGAGTTAACTGTGATTAATTGACAGCCCTACTACTAACTAAACTACATATGTTCAGTGACCCAAGATTCAATTACTGAATTATAATTAGTCTCTAAAACATTGAAACCTCCTCCTGAAGTACATACTTTAATAATATGATTACTTGCAGTAAGTTATTCAGTCTCTAGAAGCCACATTGTACCCACATGCCTGAAACGCCCAAAAACAATCAAGACATCTCCTGATATTGTTAAACTAAATCATGCATCCTATCGAGACAAGCTACAAAATACACTAGAAACCAACCTTGGTGATAGCCCTGTCTCATGGGAAGAATTCAGAGAGACTGTACAAAAAACTGCAACTGACGTCCTTGGATGGAAGAAAAGTGTTCATCGTGACTGGTTTGATTAAAAGGATGAGGAAATCAAAATGCTCTTGAAAGAAAAAAATGAGGCTTTCCAATCTGGCAAAATGATATTCAGTCCACCTAAAAGAGAGACAGATTTAAACACGTGCAAAGCAAGGCACAAAGACAACTACACTTGATAGAAGATAAATGGTGGGAGAAGGTAGCAGAAGACACTCAAATGTATGCAGAAACAAATGAAACAAAGAAGTTATTTGATTCCTTGAAGCTAGTCTATGGACTTTCAAAGGTGGGCACATGTTCACCCATGATGGCTGATGGCAGGATAGTCATCAAAGACAAACATGGCATGGAACAGAGATGGGTTGAATATTTCAGCCAATTACTGAACAGCCCATCCTCAACTGAAACAAGTGCTATTAACCAGAGAACCAGATGCCTATTTAGCACCACCTTGACTTGCCACCCTTACCTGAAGAAATAGAAAAGGCAATCAGTTTTATGGGCTCAGGAAAGTCCTCAGGCAGAGATGGAATACCGGCAGAAATAGAATCTGCGGGTCCAAAGGTGGTAACAACACTCCAGAAAATTCTTACTGACATCTGGGAAAATGAAGAAATGCCACAAGACTTCAAAGATGCCACAATTATTCCTTTATTTAAAATTAAGGCAGCAAAATGGTCTGTGATAACTATCATGGGATCTCTCTCCTATCTGTCGCTGGAAAAATCTTTGCTCATGTTCTCCTGAACCAACTGATTTCATCTGTCTCAGAAGCCAATCTACCTGAGACTCAGTGCGGATTCAGACCTGGTCGTAGCACCATAGACATGATCATCAGTATCAGGCAAATACAAGAACAATGTATCAAACAAAACATGAATCTGTTCAGTGTTTTCATTGATCTGACAGAAACATTTGATGCAGTCAATAGAGAAGGATTATGGTTGATCCTCAGCAAACTTGGTTGCCCAACAAAACTTGTAAAGATAGTTTATTTCATGAGGGGATGCAAGGTCAGGTATTTTTAATGGAGATCTCACTGACTCCTTTGCATTTCAAGTGGAGTCAAGCAAGGCTGTATCCTTGCCCCTGTACTGTTCAACCTCTTCTTCACCCAAGTCCTCAACCATGCTACAAATGGGCTCAACAGAGGCATATACGTCAGATACAGACACAACAGCTCAGTCTTCAATCTTACAAGGCTTAAAGCAAAAACAAAAGTAATAGAACTACTAATAAGAGAAGTACTCTTTGCAGATGATTGTGCCCTCCTAGCACACACAGAGGGAGATCTGTGCATCCAGTGCATCGTAGATCGCTTCACTGAAGCATCACAATTGTTTGGCCTCACAATCAGCCTGGAGAAAACTGTGATGTTACACCAATTATCTTCACCAGGCCATGCTATATCCTCTAGCATATCCATTAGTGGAATCCAGCTAAAGCAAGTTGACAGTTTTACCTATCTTGGCAGCAATATCTCCAATGATGAATCTCTTAATAAAGAGATCATGAACAGGATACAGACAGCTTCTCAGTCATTAGGAAAGCTATGTAACAAAGTGCTGAAATCCCACTACATAACCCTCTCAACAAAAATAAAACTTTATAATGCTTTTGTGCTCACATATCTCCTCTATAGCTCTGAGACCTGGACACCATACAAATGACATATCAAACAGCCAGAGGCCGTCCATATGCGGTCTCTGTGCACCATTATGGGGATCCATTGGCAGGACAAAATTACCAACCTGGAGGTTCTCCAAAAGTTAAATGCCATAAGCATCTATGCCATGCTGATAAAAGCCCAACTACGCTGGGTTGGACACATCATTAGGATGCCTGAACATCGACTCCCCAGAAAAAATGTCTATGGAGAATTGGCACAAGGACATCGGAATTAAGGCCGCCTCAGAAAGCTCTACAAGGACAGCATCAAGAACAGCACACGCTTTGGTGCAATAAAACCGGATGATTTTGAGAAGGCTGCGTTAAATAGATCTGCATGGCAACACACAACACTCAGAGCTTTCCAAGCCTTTGAAGAGGATAGAAATAATCAATTGTTAGCTGCAAGGGAAAAGTGTCATACTACTGCTATAGCTACCAAGACCCTCACCAATGACTCTGTCTGCCCGATCTGCTCACGAGAATGTGTGTCACGCTTTGGACTTCAGAGCCACTCCAGAATCCACAAAAAGAAAGAACAAGAAAACATCATTGTCAAACTGATGGACAACACACACACACACACTAGAAGCCAATCTACTGCATAAGAGAGACAAGGTGGGTGAGTAATATCTTTTATTGAACCAACTTCTGTTGCTGAGGGACAAGTTTTTGAACTAGACAGAGCTCTTTTTCATGGCTATAACACTGCATACAACAGTGTACTATATAGAGTTCCAGACAAGAGGTGGTCCCTGGTAATCAAAAGAATTAAAGCTAGAACTCAAGCTGTGTGAAATCCTGTTTGTGGCTGTGGTTATCATAGTTTTGTTTAATCAATACCTCCTATTTATGTCAGCCTGTGATTCTATATTTCATGCTAGATATAGATTATTCAATGTACCAATAAATCAGGAGTTGTCTAATTTCCTATTTAAAGCAATGAGTTGATCAGAGCTGTAAAAATTAGATCTAGTTGTCATAGATAATAAAGTAGAAATGTATCATTCAGAGTTTTTGAAAAGCTTTTCATGCTGCCACTCCTGAGCTAGTTGAATCTTCCAGTAGCCACGTTCACTTCTGCTCAGGGATTGGCAGTGTTTGATTCTTGTGGTTATAGATAAATAACATACTGAGAAACTGTCACAAAGACAAAGCTCTCCCAGCATGTGGTCTTTTTGTGGGAAACTTAGTGATGTAGCAGTTAAATTATCAGTTACCATGGGTAGTTGTGTAACGTTGACAGACCCTGGTTGTCAGCGGGCAGGTTCAAAACTAGGACCTCTGAAGCTTAGTGTATGAACCTTTACTGCATGAGCTAAAAGTCACATGGCTCTTTGCCAGGTCTGAGGCAGACTCATCAATCTCTAACTGGGCTAGGTGCCACTAGAGGGGGACAGAGCACCACACCAAGCAGGCAGGGCTTACAGCTGAATTACCTTTTAGGGGCCTGGTGACTGACAAATTTAAATAGCAAAATCAAAATTAATTTCCTTTTCTATATTCTGCCATTTATTAATGGGCATACTAAAGTTTAATGCCTATGAAAAACATATTATCCACTGAAGAAACAGTTATTGGAAGCAAAAATCAGTTTTATAGACAAAAGTAATATTGTCTATGGGTACGTCTACACTTACCGGAGGGTCCGGCGGCAGGCAATCGATGTTCTGGGATCGATCCCGGAAGTGCTCACCATCGACGCCGGTATTCCAGCTCGGCGAGAGGAGTACACGGCATCAACGGGGGAGCCTCCCTGCCACGTCTGGACCCGCGGTAAGTTCGGACTAAGGTATTTCGAATTCAGCTACGTTATTAATGTAGCTGAATTTGCGTACCTTAGTCCGAAGTGGGTCATTGGTGGGGACCAGGCCTACTGTAATACTCTCTATGCACTGACATATAGAACCTGCAGGCTGGATTTGTTCCCTTGGAAACATTTGATAATCTCAATTTTCTGGAATTTAGAGATGCTTATGTCAACTGTCAAAGCATCACACAGTGCTACAAGTGCGGCAATTTTCTTCATGACCGTTTATCACCTCTCGGAGGAACTATTTATATTATGTTTAGGGACTGCTGGGAGCAGGGTTCCAGGTCACAATGTATAAAAAATAAAGACATTATATGACTTTTTCTGCCAAATTGCACTTGAATTCATATTATACTCTATTATAGAACATGTTCAAAAATAAATAAAAAAAGCTAAAACAAAAAGAAACTCTATTAGTAATTAATCATTAGTAATTATTTCACTATTCCAGGTTTCAGCTCTTTCTTGGTTTTGTGTTTTATTCCTGTTTAATTGCAGAGATCAGCACTCTGCTGCACTGTACATGTGATTTTCTATTCTGTGCCACTGCTAGAAAACAAGATAAACATCTTTTGTGACTAGTTCCCCTTATTCAGCAATCAGTTTCTCATTGTAATTTAAATCCACATTAGAGAATATCATTGCTGCCCTGATTTGCCTGGAATATTTCATCCTGAACTCTTCCACTCATTAACAGTAAATTGTACTTTGTCTAAATCAGAAATCCCTAAATCGGTGTAGAAGATTTTTGTCTGATTCCAGGGAACAACATGAATAATTCTGAGGTAACCCCAAGAAATTCTCTCAGCAAACTGCAGCCTCAGAGAAAATTTTTAAAAATTAAATGCTTAACATAAAGACTTTCTTGCAAGTGAGTCTGTGGAATCCGAGGTGTGATTGAGAAGGGAAGCAAAAACATCATGAAACTAACATAAGGGTTGCAGATCTCTGTTAAATCTGATCATATATTCTCTCTTTTTCTCTCCCCCCTACACTTTGTCTGTCTTGTCTATTTATACTGTAAGATCTTCAGGACAAAGACTGCTACTATGATAGGAAGAAGTGAAGAGAAGAGAAGAGAAAAGAGAAGAGGCAAGGGGAGGCTTTAAGAGGACATTTGACGAGTCCAAGTTTACTCTGATAAATTTAAATTGGCAACCGGATGTTCATACAGCGCTCAGAGAGTTCCAATGAGATAGGTTTAATGAAACAGACAGCAGGGTCAGAGGATGAGAGCGAAAGAAAAGTCTCAGTCAAAGATAGACATGAAGGTGGGAGTGTGATAGAAAGATTGAGAGTGGGAGTGTGAAGAAGTTCTCTAATCACGCCATTTTCACTTTGGGTGGCTGGATGAGATGTAGGAAAAAAGAAATAGGGAGAGAATCAAAGAAAGTAGATGAGCTGGGGCTTGTGGGTGTGGGTCTCGGGGAGAGGTGCTCAACACAGAAAATGGCAGTATGAAGGAAGAGAATGAATTTGCAGTGATCAGTGGAGGAAGTCTGTGTACTCTCTGTTTCTAATGTACATGCTCAACAGGCTCATGGTCTTTCATCTGAAGAGGCTGGCATCCCCTCACACCAGAAACCTTGATCATCCAGGGCTTCCATAGTCTGAATGGATATAGATAATTATTTCCTAAATGGAGCATAATAGATGCTTTTCATGGCATTTGCCTCAAAATAATGTATTTTAAACTGAATATGAATATGTTCAAACTTGCAAAGAACTAACTAGTAACTTGCCAACTGTAATGCTAATTCACAGTTGGGCACATCTATGGAGAAGGAGACTGAATGTACTTGTGGGTCAGAAAGATATCCAAATAGAAAGATCTGCAATTGAGCAATCATCATAGCACCCTTAAAGAAAAATCCTATAGAAATTCATAAAGAAAAGTAACTGTTCCTCTATAGAATTGTTAAGTCACCTATAGAAATCTAGAACAGGGATATAATTCACCATTAAATTCTACAGATGGTTTAAAATATTCTATAGAAGGCTATTATATTTGACACATTTTGGAGTACTACTTAGAACTCCTGTTTAGGGACTAGACTGAGTCACATTTAGCATGCACTACATGTTATAAGACCTAATCTGATATAGAGGATCCAGCCATGTGCACCAAAAGTAACATCTTGGTCCCAATCCTTGAGTACAGTTGAGGTTTGCTTGACACAGGATCCAACCGGGGGTGCAAATTAGGGTGGACTTAGGGCTGCTCTAATTTATACTGGCTGTGACAGCCTCTTAGATGCTGTTACACTGACGGGGAGCACAAGGGCTTTCTAGCCACAAACCCTTGCACCACATATCATTCCTTGCACCAGGGAGGTTGGAAGCAGATGGTGTTTACAACCAGCTCTACTGGCTCTACATCACCCAGGGATTTGCCATACAACAGGAATCTGCAGATGACCACTTAGACCAGCTTTAAGGTTGCTTTGCACCACCGGACCACCTACAAGTCTCTTTGACATCAACTGGAGTTCTGGGTGTTCAGCCATTCTGAAAACAAAGCCAATAACTTTGGGGGTTAAAGAGACACTACATGGTTTAAGAACCCAGTTTGCTCCTCTTATGTGTAGGTTCCAGAACACACAAGGGAAAGTTACTCATTCAGCTAACAGCAAAATAGAACATAGAATCATAGAATATCAGGGTTGGAAGGGACCTCAAGAGGTCATCTAGTCCAACCCCCTGCTCAAAGCAGGACCAATTCCCAACTAAATTATCCCAGCCAGGGCTTTGTCAAGCCGGGCCTTAAAAACCTCCAAGGAAGGAGACTCCACCACCTCCCTAGGTAACGCATTCCAGGTCTTCACCACCCTCCTAGTGAAATAGTGTTTCCTAATATCCAACCTGGACCTCCCCCACTGTAACTTGAGACCATTGCTCCTTGTTCTGTCATCTGCCACCACTGAGAACAGCCGAGCTCCATCCTCTTTGGAACCCCCCTTCAGGTAGTTAAAGGCTGCTATCAAATCCCCCATCATTCTTCTCTTCTGGAGACTAAACAATCCCAGTTCCCTCAGCCTCTCCTCACAAGTCATGTGCTCCAGACCCCTAATCATTTTTGTTGCCCTCCGCTGGACTCTTTCCAATTTTTCCACATCCTTCTTCTGGTGTGGGGCCCAAAACTGGACACAGTATTCCAGATGAGGCCTCACCAATGTTGAATAAAGGGGAACGATCACGTTCCTCGATCTGCTGGCAATGCCCCTACTTATACAGCCCAAAATGCCGTTAGCCTTCTTGGCAACAAGAGCACACTGTTGACTCATATCCAGCTTCTCGTCCACTGTGACCCCTAGGTCCTTTTCTGCAGAACTGCTACCTAGCCATTCGGTCCCTAGTCTGTAGCAGTGCATGGGATTCTTCCATCCTAAGTGCAGGACTCTGCACTTGTCCTTGTTGAACCTCATCAGGTTTTTTTTGGCCCAATCCTCTAATTTGTCTAGGTCCCTCTGTATCCGATCCCTACCCTCTAGTGTATCTACCACGCCTCCCAGTTTAGTGTCATCTGCAAACTTGCTGAGAGTGCAGTCCACACCATCCTCCAGATCATTAATAAAGATATTAAACAAAACCGGCCCCAGGACTGACCCTTGGGGCACTCCGCCTGAAACTGGCTGCCAACTAGACATGGAGCCATTGATCACTACCCGTTGAGCCCGACGATCTAGCCAGCTTTCTATCCACCTTACAGTCCATTCATCCAGCCCATACTTCTTTAACTTGGCGGCAAGAATACTGTGGGAGACCGTATCAAAAGCTTTGCTAAAGTCAAGGAATAACACATCCACTGCTTTCCCCTCATCCACAGAGCCAGTTATCTCCTCATAGAAGGCGATTAGGCTAGTCAGTCAACATGCTGATGACCATCAAGCTGGGAAATGAGGCTAGAGCCCCTTTTCCCAATTTTTTAGGAGTCTTGTGCCCACATCAGGGTACACAGAGGAAGCAGTGCCAGCTTTGAAATGTGGGAAGTTTCCACTTCCCCCCTTTAGGGAGCCACATGGAGGCCATGGAGTCACTAGAGGCTCCCTGAGGCTGTGCTTACCACAGGTTTGCAATATGGAGAGTCTTTGAGCACCCAGGGTGTACTGGTGCATGGAACAGAGCCCAGGCATGTGAACAGGAAAAGTAGAGGGTTCAGGCCTTTCAGAGCAGTGGCCTTTATACCATGCAAGAAAATTTGGGATTGGAGCAAATGCTTTGGATGACCCTGCCTACTGCATTCCTGAGATAGGAGTGGGTGATTTGAGAGGTCTGGTGGACTGGTAGTTAGAGAGGTGAAGACAACTTTAGTGTCCAAGCCTATCTATTGCAGTGCAAACCCATTCCAAAGAGGCGATGGGCAGGATCAGCAGGGCCCATGTCTGAGTAAGCCTGGGACTGTCAGGTCCTTCTCTATAGGAATCAGGTTCAGAAATCAGCTATAAGGGATTTTGATAAGGGAGTCCAAATACACGCTCTTGATGTGAACTTCCACATAAGACTTCACGTGACACCATTAAAAAGGAGAGATGAATCGAACAATGGCAGGGGAATACGGTGGTTTTATCCCCTGATCTATAAAAGGGTTTACAGAAGCAGTCTCTAAAAAAAGACTGGAGAATAATAAATATCAAGGGAATCCTTCTAACTGCTTCCCATATGCAGAGGAGAGCTAGAGATATTTGCTCAGTGATTTATAATTGTGTGATTATAATAATATATATATATATATATAAAAAAATAAACCTTTATTCAGTGTCTTAACTTTTTCTGGAGGGTATGAAGAAAAATGGTACATAACCGTTAAAGTTTTTAATTACAAAGCCCAGTCTTTTTAACAATAAAGCCAGTACAAATCTCCTAATAGAGCAGGAACACACAGGTAGAGCCTTGGTACCAAAAAGTTGCTATGGTAAGTGTTTTTATGCTTATAAGAGCTTTAATTTAAAAAAAAATCCATATTTAAAAAACATTCAAATGAACAGTCTCTCTCCCCCCCGCCCCCCCCCCCCACATCCTAAGAAAGAACCTTGTAAAGAGGCTAAATGCTGATAGGGCAGATCAGAAAGGATTTTCTGCATCACAAAACAATTCACGAAATTACCAATATCTGCCCTCTGCCTGTGCAATTGGCTCTATTTTTTTTGCTAAAGTAGATCTATAGAACTTAGTTCAACATTGTCTTTTGAGCTCCATTCCATTTGCTTCATCTTTATGATTGGGTGTAACAGAAAATACTCACAGTACAATTAACACTTTTTTTCAGAAACGACAAAATGTTTATTACATTAAAAATCTAAAAGCTCTTTAATATTACTGTCCTACCTAAGCAATACTCATGCTTCATTATTGTGTGTTATAGTTCTGCCCAGGGACAAGGATCAAGGCCACACTGCCATAGCTCTACTAAGTGAGCTAGACATAAAACCTAGCCAAAAAGTTCCCAATCCAGCAAGTAGCTTCTGGCTGGGCATACTTTTGCACTCATATAGATCCTTCATTGAAGTCACAGAGTGACACACAGGGATCCGCTCACACAGCATTGCTTGCAGAATTAGAGCCTAGAATGACAAGTAACATACAAAGCAGGGCTGGGGAAATAAAAGGATTTTTTGGTACATTGGCAAATCGGGAAAAATAATTTATTTCAAGGCAGACCGAAAGTGAAAACTTTCAAAATGTTCAGAGAATGGAAAAGTCGGGGGAAGAGGAGGGGAATTATTTCAGGCCAAATAAAATATTTTGGTTTTGAGCATTTTCAAACATTTTTTATTTTAAAAAAAATAACATTAAGGGAAATTTTGAAACAAAAAGGCTCATCAACAAAAACAATCAAAACATTCTGTTTTGAAAATGTGGAATTTTTGCCAAATTTTAAGGGTTTTTTTTTCTAAACACATGATTTAGTGAAATCGACATGTATTCTCAAAATATTTCAGCATCAACAAACGTGTATTTTTTGCCAGAAAAAAAATTGATTGAAAAACGTCACTCAGTTCTAATACTAAGAGTAGAGGGATGGAAACTAAACGGGGAGAGAAACATCAAAATATCTATCTATATATTTTATACATACAGGTCAAGACTCTCAGAAAATTGGTGCCTAAAATTAGGCTCCTAATAAGTGGCTTTATTTTTAGAAGTGTTGAACCACTGATTTCAATGAGACATACTAATGGAAAAGAAGAATTTTCTGTTGTTGAATTTAGTGTATCATTGAAACTATCCCACAAATGGAGGAGGATAGCTAATTCCATTTGATATCTATAGAGAACATAGGATTTTTTTTTAAATGTGCCTTTGTTTCCATAAATCTAATTTAAATTAAGCTGCTTTTCCCCTAGTCAAATTGAAGTCTACTTTCAGGTAATGCACTTATTGTTGTAATAGTAATGATTCATGAAAAGCTACAGCATCCCCCATCGAATCCTTCTTCAAAATATTTCTTTGGTTTGCTTTCCATCACTCATATCCACTTCAGGGCTGTCTATCCCTTCTTCACATCTGTGTCATCTCCACTCCAATCAGTGGCAGATGACATTGGTTTGGTTCTGGATTTCTTTAATTTAAAGTGAGATGAAGACAACGCCAAATTTGAATAAAGTGGGGAAGGAGGTTGATAGTGACACTGACTGAGCATTATAGAATTTCTCTCTCCCATCAAACATCTTCCCTTCAACCCAATACTATGTTGCTTGTTTTGCTGGTTTTGGCTTGGATTATTTTTATTGAATTTGCAGAGTCGCTATTTTGGATTTCACCCTTGGGGTCAATGGACAACTATAAAAGGTTCTCATAGTTCTCACATTAAGTTTGGTTACTGCGCCCAGCAGAGACATTGTACTATAATACAATTTTATTCTGTATAGAGTCTCTCATATAATCTGTCCTGAAAAGGGATATAAAAATCTATAAATAATGACAGAATGATCCCTCTAAATGAAACAACAAAATGATAAGAAAAGTAAATAAGGACAAAGCTAAATATAGAAGATCAAGTGAGAACCTGACAAATTAAGAAGAAAATAAATATGAGAAAACTCAGCACACTAGTTCAAAAGAGAAAGCAAGAAATGCTTCCAGACAATCACAGCAACAGTATTCCAATTTAATTTACTTGGACAAATGTGACAATAGCCTGGGGACTGGGACAACCACATTTTCATGTCAGATAACATTTTAAGGGCTGGTCTACACTGGGGGGGGGGGAAAATCGATCCAAGATACGCAACTTCAGCTACAAGTCGAAGTATCTTGGATCGAATTACCTGGGGTCCAGATGGTGCGGGATCGACGGCCACGGCTCCCCCGTCGACTGCGCTACCGCCACTCGCTCTAGTGGAATTCCAGAGTCAACGGTGAGCGCGTTCGGGGATCGATATATCGCGTCTTAACGAGACGAGATATATCGATCCCGGATAAATCAATTGCTACCCGCCGATACGGTGGGTAGTGAAGACGTACCCTAAGTCTTAGCCGCCCTGTAGAAAAAAAGGTGGGATAAAAGTTTGTTGCCAACTCACAATTTTATCACAAGTCTTGCTACAGTCAGAGTTTTTCTTAAAGCTCCAGCTGCTGGAATCATGACATTACATGAGACTCTCAGCTTTCATTAAAAAAGTAAGTTTCTAGCCCTCATGATTGCTGAGAAAAGCTTGAAAATGTGAACCAAAATTTATTCTTTTTAAAAAAAACTCATGATTTTTAGCCAGTCTTGATTTTTGAAAATTTGGGCCCCAGGCTCCTCCGCTTTCCTAGCAGCCTTCACCATTTGGAAGCAGAAGTGAGATCACGGCTTTTCCTTCCACCAGCTCTAATACCAAAGTGGCTCAAAGCAGTATCAAGAGGCTCATTCCCTACTCCGGGAATGTGTGTTGCTTTTCACTTTGGAGGGCTGGTGTGAATGTTATTTTTCTGTCCTGTTGTGTAATAAATCCCTTGAATTTAGGGAAAAAACCTCCCCATCTCTGTTTTATCCTCAGTTACCAAGCTAGCCTATTGTGCATAGGGTGACCAGATGTCCTGATTTTACAGAGACAGTCCCGATTTTTGGATCTTTTTCTTATATAGGCTCCTATTACTCCCCACCCCTGCCCCCGTCCCAATTTTTCACATTTCTTCACGCCCTAATTGTGCACCATTTCTTTAATCCACCCTTTAGGTAAAAGAGCCCATTTACAAGACTTGTTTCCTGCTCTTTGTCCCCCTGGAAGTGGCAACTCCCATGCTTCTAGTACTGGAGAAAAGGAGAGATTTGACCCATTTCTTTTTCAGAGCACCTGTCTCAAGACCCTTAAACACAAATAAAAAAAACTCCAGTTTGCTTTCCTATTAATAATTGCATCTCCCTGTTAGGCTCCCCAAAAACCTGCCCGCTTCCTTGTGCGGTGGAACATCATTAATTCTGCTGCCATGTACATACCATTTGCATTCTTAGTGAAGGCTAGAGCAGACAGCTAGTTTACTTGTAGATGTAGAAGTACGTGCGCTCCGTTTCCATTCTGAGAATCAGAACAACTTCAAAGACCATCAAGTTCATCTGCAATTATAACATTTATTATTTCTTTTCAAAAGAAGCCACGAACAAGTGCTCTGAACTTTAAATCATGTCAAATCATCCTAAGCTGAGAAGCCAGGCCCTTTGACATCCTGGCCACGTGGCATTTGCAGATTGAGATTCTGAGCCAGAATAGAACTGCTCTTTGGGTCACACAGTCTTTGCTTCCATGACCTGTTGTGACTCTCATTCCATCTTACCATACCTTCCCTTTCCATAGGAAGCACACCATTATTTCTACTTCATAAAACCATACATTATCACAACAATATGGTTACTATAGCAGAGCACTAGTTCTGCTATAGTTAAGGTGGGAAAGACTTTTCTATTTAAAAGATCAACTCTAAGTGCTCTAAAATTCACATCCTTATGCCGATTCTTTGAAATTTGCTGTGATCCATGACAGTGTGGGGGCAGGTTAGTGATCCAAATTTCAGGTCAGTTGATCAAGATGATACAGCCCCTACTAAAAAAAATAAAAAAGGTGTCTTCCCACCTTTTGGGAAATGTAATCTGAGTACAATAGATAATTCAGAAGAGAGTCAAGCTATTTTCCGAAAGAAATAAGAATGACACATGTGAATGCATGCTGGGAATGGAGGGAAGGGAATAGGGACATAGGGAATAGTATACAAGAAACACAAGAGGGACTTCAGTTGGTGAGAGAGAGACAGGTTTTTGAGCTTACGCAGTGTAAGCTTGAAAGCTTGTCTCCCTCATTCACCAAAAGAAATTGGTCCAATAAAAGATAATACCGCAAGGTTGGACTGATTCTTTCCCATTTTCAGAACAATTCTCCAGCACTTTCTGAGCAACCCAATGTTTATGGATCATTTGAAATGACTGTAATGGAGTCTGGAGAATGATATTTAGAATATTTGAGGGAGACCCTTAGATGTCAAGGTAATATGAAATAGGGTAAAGGGAAGCAAAAGTTGTATTCCTACTTAATGAGTCACCCAGCGATTTAAACCTTATTTTTAAGCTTCTTATTAAAATGGGGGTGTTCCTTAATAAGTTTGCAGTCATAAGGATAGTAATCACTTTAAAGTATTAAACTAATGCTAAATACATAAACAAAAGAACTGGTATCATTTTAGTGATTTTAGCACATTGAATACCATCTGATGCTCTCTAACAGATTATATCTTACAGCTCTTTCGTGTCCACCATAACATAAGTATGTAGTTAGGAAGCTAAGAGCTCTGTGTACTGAGTTTTATTAAAATTAACTCTAGGGAGACCTGTTTTCAAATGAGTCTTAATAAGACTCTCAAATTTAAAACTCAGATGAGTACATGAAGTACACAGGATTATATTTTACATATTAAGGATAATGTGAAAGATTTTTTAACTGAATCAGGAACAAAAGTAATCTTAGCAATGATATTAGTCCATTACTATTTGGAAATGGTAGAATTGTCAATAATAATGCATAAAAGGCAGAAGTGTTCAATAAACATTTCTGTTCTGTATTTGAGAAAAAGGCATATTATGTATTCATATCATATGAGGATGATGATGTTGAAATACTTTCCATTCCCACAGTTACTCAGAAGGTTGTTAAACAGCAGCTACTAAAGTCAAACATTGTTAAATCAGCAGGTATGGATAATTTATATCCAAGAATTTTAAAAGAGTTGGCCAAGGAGCTCTCTGGAATCTTAATGTTGATTTTCAATAAGTGTTGAAACACTGGAAAAGTTCCATAGGGTTGAAAAAAAGCTAATATTGTGCCAATATATTAAAAGATCAAATAGGATGTCCTGGCCAATTATAGGCCTGACAGACAATCCTGAGCAAAAAAACAAAACAAAACACGCAGCACATGTGATACAGGACTCAATTCATAAAAAAAAATTAAAGGAGGGTAATATAACTAATGCCACTCAGTATGGGTTGAGGAAAAATAGATTTTGTCATACTAACTTGGTATCCTTTTTGGTGATAGCAACCAAATTTGTAAAGTAATAGTGTTAATGACAATATACTGAGACTCCTGTAAAGCATTTGACTTGGTGCTGCACAACATTTTGGTTAAGAAGTTAGAATAACACAAAATCAGTGTGTGTGACAGGGTAGTAGCTCACCGCTGTGGCGCCTCCTGGTCATCTTGGGGAATTAGCTCGAACCAGTAGGGCGCCCCTTCGGGTGGCGTCCCGCCTGTCGTTCCGCCTGCGTTGGGTGCACAGACTTGCGTCACCCTCGATGTACGGAGTCCTCTTCCGGAGCACTGTCCTCCGACAGTGTCCCTTTTGCCTCTTCAGGCCCCCTTCCGGGGCGGGGGGGTAAACAACAGCCCCACACCTTCGAGTCCAATCCTCACCGTCCAGGACCTGGTGTGGTTCTGACCAGCCGCTCCCTGCGGCCTGTGGCTGTGCGTGGGTAGCACAGCAAACAAAGGGGGGGGAAAAAAGGGGGGGGGAGACTCAGGCCCGCCCACTACTCTGAGTCCCAGTCCAGAGGCCCTCAGGTGACAGTCTCCCTGTCTTCCTTCGCTTTCCTCCTCTGACTATCCCTCTGGACCGCTTCCCCAACAGCCCTTCTCTACGCTAGGCCTCCTCCTCCCAGGCCTGCCGCCTAGCAGACTATGGAGTAGGGCCTTCTCCCACTCTCTCAGGCTGGCCTGCACTGCGCTGTCCGTGGTGCTAGCCTCCCAGCTCTGGAGACAGACAGACCTTCCCCTCTGAAGGCCTAGGACAGACTGACTGCTCCTGCTCTGGGCAGTCTTTTATATGGCTGAGGCGGGCCCTGATTGGCTGGCCCCAATCTGCCTTCCGATTGGCCCTCTGTAAGCCCTTCCCTGATTGGTTGGGCGGCTGCTCAGGCGCCTAGGCCTGCTGCAGCCCACCCTCTCTGGGTGTGGGGCAATTGCCCCACCACAGTGTGGCATACATTAAATGGATTAAAAACTGGCAGGTCTCAAAAATGTAACTGTCAATGGTGCATCATCACCAAGTAGGTGTGTTTCCAGTAGGGTCCTATAGGGATCAGTTTTTGGCCTTTTAACATTTTTATGAATGACAAAATCATCACTGATAATGTTTGTAGATGATACAAAGATTGGGGAAATGATCTGGATCCCTGATAAGCTGGGAGCAAACAAACAAAATGTGTTTCAATTGGCCAAATGTAAAGTTGTGCATTTAGGAACAAAGAAAGCAGGCCATACTCACAAGACAAAGGATTCTATCCTGGGAAGCAGTGACTCTAAAAATACTTGGGGTCATGGTGCATAGTCAGAAGAACATGAGCTCTTGGTACAACATGATTGCCAAAACAACTAACGTACTTCTTGGATGTATAAGTACAGGAATATCAAGCAGGAGTAGAGTAGTTCTATTAACTCTGTATTTGACACTAGTACAACCACTATTGGGATATTTTGTCCAATTTTGGTGTCTACAATTTAAGAAGGATTTTGAGAAATTAGGGAGAGTTCAGAGAAAAGCCATGATAATGAGTAAGGGATTGGAATCACGCCTTACAGAGAAAGGCTCAAGGAGCTCAGGCTGTTTAGCTTGTCAAAGGGGTGATGATCATAGTTTATAAGATTGCAGCTGGTCATAGAATAAGAAGAGGAACAGCAGCCCAAAGGTGGAAGAACCATCAGACAGTAAAGGGCCTCTTGGAAAACCATTTTATTTCTTTCTAATCCTGCTGTCCTCTATTTTATAATGCCAGAAAGTTCCTCAGTGTGCACCAATCCAAATTCAATTATCAAAGTTGGTAAAAGGAAGATGGAAGAATTGTTTGTGGGATGGTAAAATGGGAAAGTGAAGATAATCATTTGAGGAACTTACTCAGATATTTCAGACAGATCTTTGCTATGTTTTATTCCTGATTCTCTAAAGCTAAAATTGGATGAGGAGCGCATTGTATTACTCCACTCGGAACCAGATGATGGATGATTTCATTCATGTCCATATTTGAACAGCTTACCAATGGTTGTCATGAATTTCTCATCATTGGAAACATTTAAATCAAGACTGGATGTTTTTCTTTAAGATATGCTCCAGTCCAACAATAGCGATTAGACTTGAAGCAGGAATTAGTTAATGGAAATGCTATGTCTGTGCTACACAGGAAGGCTTTGAATCTATGAATTACATTTGTCATTGGCCAGACAAAATCCATTTGGCTGAAATAGAGCAATGTGGCCAAAAATAGTTTAGCACTCTGGTCTTCAAATAGGTAAATAACTTTTAGCACTAACAATTGGCTAGTAACTGGCTGAAAAGTCACATAACCCTATCCTAGTACCTTTTCCTAGGCTTTCCTGTCCCTTCTTTGGAAGCTGTTTTTCAAAGAATGCTCAGCAGTTGTAGCCATCACCGGCTTGCAGCATTTATAAGAGAAACCCAAGATTCTCTCCTCTGATCCCGAGTCCCTTGGGAAAAGTAGGTTCTCACTTTTCCTCTGTGTGATGAGCTCAACTTCATTTACTTCAGCAGAAGAGGAGGTATTTCTCTTGTGTATTTCAGCTGCTGGCTACCAGCTGGACACTGCAAGTTCCTGTTTGCAAAACCCACTGCTATAGGGTGCTCTACTCAGTGCTAGGGTGCCTCCTTCTGGCCGCATCTGGGAATTAGCTATGCCAGCTGGATGCCCTTTTTTTGCAGTTCCTCAGCCTATTGTCTCCCTTTGTGGCCCCTCTCTTGCTCCTCAGGAGCTGCAGTGGCTCACCTTGGTAGCTTAGCCCTCTGGCCAAGTCACATTAGTCCTCCCCTTCCGGGGTAATAAAGTCTCTCTGGACGGCATCACCAGTGCTCCTGCACCACTTCCCAGTGGCTGGTAGCGGAATCTGAGCCTGACCTCTACACTGGATTCCAGCTCAGGGACCCTATCGCAAGCAGCCAAGGTCTACCCCTTGCTGCTGTTTCCCTAAGCTTGCTCCTACATATCCCTCTCAAGCTTTCTCTCCCTACAACTCCGCTGGGGTTGACCCTTCTTCTAGAGCAAGAACCCTGGGGATTATTCTCCCTCTGGCATTTTCACCTCCCCTCCTCTCTGCTCCCAGAGTGACTGCAGACTCTCTCCCGACAGCCTATTTCTGCTGCAAACTGCCTGGCTTTATAATCCAGTCTACTCCAGCCCAGCTGAGCCTCTTGTTCAGTTAGGCTTGGCTTTCCCTCCAGGTGCAGCCAAGTACCCTAATTAGCCCCTCAGGCCCATATTAACCCCTTCAGGGCCTATGGGGAGTAGACACCTCATCACACCCGGTAACAGACTTCAGACATTTTTGGTTTCTCAGCTCTGCAATACTGTTAACTGGGAGAAAACTGACCATCATTTCTAAAAGCCAGACTCAGAAAACACATACAGCTGAATACCCACATGCACCAGAGCAATGTTCAGTGCATGAGGGGAAATGAAATACAAGAGATTTTCTGACACCTTTCTTTCCTATCCCAAACCTGGGAGGCAGCCAGGAGGTAGCTCAGCCCCTGGCACAAGTTTGAGCAACCTGAAGGCTGCTCTAAATTGCATCAGAAGTAACAGTGACCACCCAGGAGCTGCTTTACAGGTGGGAATGATTGGCTGCACTCCCAGCACCTTCCCTATACCAGAGGGCTCAGGAAGGGGGTCACACTGAGTTAGCTATGCTGGTCCTACACCAGGCAGGAATTTCCCTATACAAAGGGAATCCTCCAGCTGCCCACTTAGTCCCCTTTTTGCTGTCAAACCTCCCCATATACACTAGACACTTACACATATGAATGCAATCATTAAGGGTCTGATCCTACTCCCAGTTAAATTAATGGAAGTTAAATTAATCTAATTTCAATAGAGGCAGACTCAGGTTCCATATCAGAGAAAAGTGGAGGGAAAAAATATAGCAGGGAACTAATGCAACTGCTAATGTACAACAGCACTACCAATACAATAGCATTTACAACTATACAATAAACACCCCTAGGGGACGAACAAATTACACAATGCATTACTGCCTTCATTAGCAACAATAAGATTGTATGTACCACTACAATTCTCATTTGACACAGTGACAGTACGTATGGAAACAATCTGTTCACCCACGCATCCATCAATACAGCTAAAACGCTTTGGGATGAATGTCTAACAGCAGGTTTAGTCCTGAAAATTAATTTTAAAAGAAACATCAGCTGGTATAATCAGCCATTATTTCAGGCCTGTTATTTTAAATAAATCTGTTGCACAGTTACATTTGTTCTTTGCCAATGTATGCAGGCCTATAGATCTGCTGCACACCAGGCTCCAGAATTCTCAGTCATATAGTGGTTGACTCATGTTCAGTTGGTATTTTAAAGAAATGGAAATACACCACACACAAAATAAAAACTAAATGACAAAAATTAAATTGTGTGGAGGAAGTTTTTCCTGGGGCATCCAGATAAATAGAATTTTGGTCGAGCGGAGTTCAGCTAGTCAGGCTTATGATCAAGGTAACTAAAAAGAATTACGCTCTGGTTCAATACTGAAGCGTTTCAAATGATGCTCCCTTGAATTTCATCTGATCCTCCATTGTGCCAATTCACTTTTAATTACACATCTGATCATCCAAACAAGTAAGGCTTTACCTACTCACAAATTTTATACTGGTATAACTATTACAGTTAGGAGTGTGTTTTTTGAATGAAATCGTTAAACTGGTATAGTTAAAGAGGGGCAATTTTTGTGTGTGGGCAAGCCCTTAGTCACCAAGCTCATTCTGTCTTCTTCTTCAAATAAACAGTACATATCCGAGGAGTCCAATCCCCACCCTACAGTTATAGGTCTCCAATGTGGCATACCCTTCTGAAACACTATATCTGTAACAAGAAACAGCTTCTTCCACACAATTTAATTTTTGTCATTTAGTTTTTATTTTGTGTGTGGTGTGTTTCCATTTCTTTAAAATACCAAGGGTGGATAGCCGTCTATCTTAGATGGTTTAGACACAAATTCTACATCTTGACAGGGTAAGACTAGATGACCCTTGCGGTCCCATCTAACCCTATGATTTGGGAGGCTGAGATACCCTTAATTTATAAAATAAGAAATATTCCACAGCACTTCTCAGCTGAAGATCCCACAGCACTTTTAAAAATTAATTAATTAAACGTCACAGCCCTCTATGAAATATTTTATAGGTGGGCAAACTGAAATGTAGAAAGGTCATGTGACTTGCCCATAGCAAGTTAGCGGAAGAGATAGGATTGGAACCTAAGAGTCCCCATTCCCACTACCCTGCCACAGCCACTAGAGACCAGATGCTGCATGGCCCTTGCATGGATGCACAGTTTGCCGGGGAGAAGCGGGGAGTTAGAAGACTGCATGCAGTAAGAGAATTCAACATCCTCGAATAAGGAGCTCTCTTTGTTCTCCTCTGGGCCATATCCCACTGTCTTCATTCCCCATTATGCACTCTGCAAATGCAACAGTGATATGCTGAATGTGAGCTTCTCCTTTGCCTCATTTAACACATGTCTCTCCCCCAACACCTGTCTGAAAGGCAGGTGCTCCCTCTAAGGCAACTAACACTGCAAGGAGAGTTTAGTGACTATTCTTAAGTATCAAGTTTGAAATACCTTGAATTCTTACTGCTGCACATTTGAACTGCAGGAAGCCTAACTCAGTTCATCTTTCTGAAGTAGCTGAACTGGAGACCACATAGTTTATTATGCATGGCTCAAATCCTGAAAGGTGTTGAGCAACTGCAGCTACCGGTGATTTTAGTAGGAGGTGCAGGTGCTTACATCTCTCAAGATCCATTTTTGGATGAGCCCTTAAAAGCAGAGATCCTGTCTTTTCTGCTTGGTTCCTATGCCAGAGGAAGCTACATTTCATTGGTTCTGTACATTTGAAAATGCTTTGAGATTAAAAGTAATGTAAATCATTATTATTATGCTTTAATTATATCTGCATCCAAATGCAGATTTCAGTTCTTCACAACTAGGATATGTCTGGAGTGGACTATGAACAAAGCATTCTCAGTCCTCCTGCATACTTTGTCTCTATTGTATGATGAAAAAAATACTGCGTGTCAGAGTGGAAAGGAGTTTAGAAGTTTGGAGGGTTTTTTAATCTCATGATAGATTTTTGTGACTTTGTTTGTTTGTTTCCAGCTCAGATTTCACTGGCTACTTTTCTCTTAGTTCCTTGATATTTCTCCCCAGACTATCAACTTGTTAGCTATTTATCAAAAATAATAGCAATCCTTGCATGTTTCATAAGGAACAAGATGTGTTTTCCTTCCTGCCCATTTATTTTGTTTAGAGCATTGTCAAAATGTACTACCCTCCTCGGAACAGGAAAAGAAAGTCGGGAGAAAAATATAACACATTAAAACATATTTACACTTTGGAAAAGGAGGATGCAACGTCAGTGACCAAATGGCTACTCTAGGGCTGCAACTCCATGGCTCTGCCAAATTTAAAGGAACTGCCCCAGAAGGGCACACTGGGAAAATTTTTGTATAGAAAGGCAACTGTGCATTGGGGCTAGTTAGGAGGAACCAGGAAGTCATGAGGATAGATAGATTTTGCATATGGCATAGTGACACAAAGCAAGAACTAAAAATGTTGGAAAATAATATTTGATTTGCTTTTCTTCTCTTTTATGTTCATCATCTGCTTTTAAAGGAATCTAATATGTATGGGCTGAGTTTTTGCAAAAATCTGTAAATAAAGATAGCCATGGTTTTTCACCCACAAGGATGTATGAAGAAATCAACATACCAGGTTTAGAAAAATGAACCAGTAGTTTTAAATCTAGTCACTAATAGTTGCACCCATGAAATCCTTACAATATTCTAATTTTCACAAGTACCTTATGAAACACTAAAGTGTTCTAGGGCTTTGGCTTTATAACTCTTTTTTTATGTTTATGCATCCCAGAAATGTATTTCCTTTGGGTATTTGTAGCAGATTTTTGAAGACTTTATTCACCATAACACCTGTATTCTTCTCTGTCTCAAGGACTTCTACAATAAGACTATTAGAGTACAATATATTCTTTACTTATCCTTTGGTCTGTGTAGTGGGGTGGTCACCAGCTCCTGCCTTGAAGGGCTTGAAATCAGCCCTGGGAAGGACTGCAGTGGTAAAAGCAGCCCTGGGGAGGGCTGCAGCTCTGAAAGCTGGGCTGATTGGGAAGCAGCCACAGCTGTAGCTGGCTTAATAAGTGCCCAGCTGGCCCCTATAAGAGGGCAGTGGGCCAGGAGCAAGCAGTTTCTCTCTAGCGGTAGAGGGAGACGGACCTGGCTGTAGGGACCTGAGCAGAGTACCTGAGTGGAGCAGGGCTGGGGAAAGGCAGAGGAGCTGGGGAGGCTCCAGCCTGGAAAGTCCCAGACTGCAGCCTAGCAGAAGGCCAACGGGTACTGGGGGGTGCAGAGGGCAGCCCACAGGTAGGCAGAAGCAGCAGATCCAAACCCTCCTTACCAGTGATGAGTGGCTTATACTGCAGTCTGCCCCAGGGAATGGGGACTAGTTGGTGACTGGCAGTAGCCCAGACTGAGGCAAGGCAGGGATTAGAGGGTTGGGGGTTCCCCAGAGAGGGGAAGCCCTGTGAGAAAGGGGTTCCTGCCAGGGGGCAGCACCCCAGATAACGGGGCACCAGGTCCGGGAGGGACACTGGGGCCAAGCGGTAGTGGGACACCGACCTGCAGAGGGCGCTCCAAAGGCTGGATGAGCTAATTCCCTGAGAGACCAGCAGGAGGCGCCGCAGGGGTGAGTCCCGCATCACTACAGTCTGATTATGTTCGATGGGCCTTTTTTCACAGTCCACTGAAGTCAGTAGTTAAGACTCCCAGGGACTTTAATGGTCTTTGGATCAGGCCCTTGTTTTGGACAGGAAAGTGCTTGAGTCACTCATCTGCCTCTGCTGTTAGAATATGGAACAGATTGTTTCTTTCTTCTTTTATGTTGACTGTTCTCTCAGCCCCATCTAATTTTCAAGTATCATAACATTTTATCACCTTCCTACATGTTCTTTCTTCCAGGTCCACAGAATGCCAGATAGTAGGAATGATAAACACCTGTTGGGGGGAAAAAAGCCAATTTCCCTGCCAAAAGGGGACAGTTGTAAAATTTTAGAGCTTTGGCCAGTCTACTTTTAGGTGTTCCATATATGTATTAATTATGAACCAAACTGTTCCAAGCTATTAGACAGATCCTTCTGTCCCAAAATGTTTTCTCTCACACGTGTCCTCTGTTTTGAATGACTAAGCCAATTCTTTATCTCCTCTCACACTGTATGACTTTGTATATTTATCTTTTATTGCATTTATGTATCGCCGATGGAAGCTGAAAGCCTCTATTTATCTATACACTAGGTACTGCTTGAGCAGGAGCAATGCAAATTTCTCACCACTAAACCAGCAGCCATCACCTGGAGGTACCCATTAGAGGAACTCTTATCCAATAAACTTCCTGTCAACAACTCCCATCCCGAAGGAGAGTGTGGGGTAGTCACCTCTGTGGCACCTGTCAGCCTGCCACCGGAGCTTAAAGACTGCACTCCATGAGTTAGAAGGAAGGGACAAGCCATGAGCAGGGATTGATGTGGTATGTATATTGACCTCCAGAAGCCCCTCAGACACTGTATAAAGTTTGCATGGAACCCCGCTGTACTATGGAATCACTCTTTGTAGTGGGGAGATTAAACTGTAAACAGCTTGGAGCAGGAACCTAGCCATATCCTGTACTGATTTATACCCTTGAGGTTAATGGGTATAAATTGCCTCAGAACAGGTTTCATTGGAAATGTCTGCACTTTGTGTTAATGCAGCACCAGGCACCCTGTCATACTCAATAAGGGCAAACAACAGTAATAGATGACACAGAAATGCTTTAGTCAAGAGGCATCCAAAACTGTACTACATTAAACTAAAAATAAAGAACTGGATCCTATCACCAGATAAAAAGCCTGAATCAACATAAAAATATCTGAACAAACTCCAACCACCCTCCTTTCTGTAATAACAAACCCTGAAAGAAACACCACAAACTGACACCAAAGCCACAGACAAAGATGTCTGCTACCTCACACAAAAGGAGGATGGATTTTAGTAGTGCTGAAGGGGGAAAGCATTCCAAAGTCAAGGGCTATCCACAAAGTGAGCCTTAACTGCTTCCTTGTCAGGATTAAACTATAGGGAGTCCGAAGGTTCAACCTTGCAGATTTCAGTGGCCCCACAAGAGAAAAAAGCAACAGATGTTCCCACAGATAAATTGGCCCAATGTTATTGAAGGTTTTTAGGTCTAGAATTAAATCCCTGATGAACATGTCCTGAGAAAAGGAGAGAGTGAAGTTGACAGGGCATGGATATCCTTACTCTTGAGAATACAAGCTTTTGGAACTAGCCTGCTGATGTGTTTCTTGGGGACTGCATTGCAATCATCTAGCCTAGAGGTCACCAAAGTCAGTATCCAGAAAAAAGTCACAACTTGCATGTGTATCAGAAATAGGAAGAGACACTCTGGACCCAGACACTGCTTGTGCTAATGTCAAAGAATTCAAGAGAAAAAAAACCTAAATGAGTAAAAATCGGCAAACACTTATACTGTGTTGTTCAGCATAAGTCCTCTAATTGCTTTCCAAAGGTGAGTAAGCATTATTATCCGTATTTTACAGATGGGAAACTGAGGCATAGAGAGGTTAAGTGACTTGCTCATTGTCACTTAGTAAATCAAAGCCAGATCCAGAAATAAAAAGTCAGGTTTCCTAATTCCTAATCTGGTGCTCTATCTACTGGACCACACAAGGGCTAGGCATGCATTCCACGATATAGGAAGTACAGCTGGCCAAAACTTGGGAGGGGGGGTTGGTTTGCAAGAAATTTCAATATTTCAGAATTTGCTTTCATTCCCATTTAAACAAATGCAAATTTACCAACAATTTCCAAGTGATCCCGAGATCTCCCCAGAATTTTGTTTTGAAAACACCAGAATACAGTGTTCCCGAAACTAAATATGTGGAAGTCAACATTCTTGTCAGGTTCAATGCTTCTATTCACTGAATAGCAACTGTGGAATCGACAAGAACATCAATTTCACTCAGCAGCTCTCAGGCAGGGAACCTTATTGCCTTCAGATTCCCAGGTGCAGCCAGGGTTCTAGGAGCTGCCAGGCTCCTCACTCAAGCTGGAGTTCTCCGGACTTCCAGGGTTCCTGCTGTGGAGTTGAGACCCTGCACGTCCTAGGTCCTGCTCCTAGGATCTTCCCCGCCATTTGTAATAGATTCAGTGAAACATGTCGCTTTTAGTTAATTGCCGATTTCTGAAAAAACTTCATTTTGTCAGAAAATTTCTGACTACCTGAAGTGGGAAGCTTTTTAAACTTAAAGATTTATGTCAAGTACCAAGGTTATCTGCAGAAGCAAACTCCATTCTAATTGAGTTATAGACAGAAGCACTTCTAGAGAAAGAAAACAGAGAAGACTGAAATGGGATTTTTGGCTTCTTCTAAACATGCCCCATGTTATTTAATAATGTATCTAATTTAAGCCAGTTACATTACAGTGATTTGTTATCCAATTCTTGTTTCCAAATCAGAAGAAAATTCCTCCCAGTTTTCTCATTATATTTGGATATCCTATCTCCAGCAATGATTCATAGCCATTCAGTTTTTAAAATACCTAATCAAAATTTGTGTTGCTTAAAAAAGGTAAGTGTTGAAATACAGTAGGGCTGTTCATTAATTGCAGTTAACTCATGCGATTAACTCAAAAAAATTAATCGCGATTATTCACAGTTTTAATCGCACTGTTAAACAATAGAATACCAATTGAAATTTTTTAAATATTTGGATGTTTTTCTACATTTTCAAATATATTGATTTCAATTACAACACAGAATAGAAAGTGTACAGTGTTCACGTTATATTATTATTTTTGATTACAAATATTTGCACTGTACAAATGATAAAAGAAATACTATTTTTCAATTCATCTCATACAAGTACTGTAGTGCGATCTCTTTATCGTGAAAGTGCAACTTACAAATGTAGGGTTTTTTTGTTACATAACTGCACTCAAAAACAAAACAATTAAAAACTTTAGCGCCTACAAGTCCACTCAGTCCTACTTCTTGTTCAGCCATTTTCTCAGACAAACAAGTTTGTTTACATTTGCAGGAGATAATGCTGCTCACTTCTCATTTACAACGTCACCTGAAAGTGAGAACAGGCGTTTGCATGGAACTTTTGTAGCCGGCATTGCAAGGTATTTATGTGCCAGATATGCTAAACATTTGTATGCCCCTGCATGCTTTGGCCATCATTCCAGAGGACATGATTCCATGCTGATGATGCTTGTTAAAAAAAACATGCGTTAATTAAATTTGTGACTGAACTCCTTGGGGGAGAATTGTATGTCCCCTGCTCTGTTTTATCTACATTCTGCCATATATTTCATGTTATAGCACATACTGTTTGTTTTAAGAACACTTTCACAGCAGATTTGACAAAATGCAAAGAAAATACCAATGTAAGATTTCTAAAGATATATTATACCAATAAAATAAAAACCAGCAGTATCTTATTAAAGGGGATAAGGCAAAATGACCCATTTATTGTGAATACAGAAAAAAAAATCAGAATAAACAATCAGTTATAACTATAACATTTCATCCTCTCCCACATTCATTCACCCATACACACAAAGTTCTGCAAGATAGTTATAGTTACCAGCCTAAGGGTTGCTCGTGGCAAGTTACTGGCCATGTAGTGTGGACATGAGGATGGAGCCGAGCCTTGTCAGATGCGCATCTGATGCTCCTGGAGGGTGGTTGCAGAACCAGACTCAAAGTTCTCAGTCTTTAGATTCCGTTTTTATAGGAATTCATCCCTATACCAGCCTATGGAATCTGCTTCATCATGCTGCTTTTATGTTTGAAGTGATAATCAATCACTATTCCCACATTTGAAGTGAAGTTTAATCAGCAGATGGCACATCCATGACAGCTTGTTGTTATCTTGCTCTTCGGTCCTTCGCCCACCACACTACCCCCCATCCCCACCCCCGTCCTTTCGGAATGTGGGGGTGGATTGTGGATTCCAGTTTGCCCTTGGGGTCACCCGGTCATCTCACTCCATGCATTCTTCAGCCAAGTGATATTGCAGTTGTAATTCTCAAGCTAGCACTTCTAACCTTTTATCATCCATTCAAGCCAACATACATTCACATTCACCCTCTATTTCACTTAACATATTTCTTATTACATCTCTATTTTATTACCAGTCTTTCCTTTAACATCACCCTTCTACAATCACTGGGACATGACAGGTCTCAATAGATCTGTCCGTACCACTTGCTACACAGGAAAAGAAAACAAGCAAGATAAAGAGTACAAAGGGTGAGAGCCAACAAATCTTACTGTTGTGCTCCAGAGGACAGTTGTTTTTACAAAGTTCTTATCACTTTTCAGAACAGACTCTTTGTCTAGGGATGTGCTGGTACAATTAGCACTGACCTTGTAAAATTTACAGAGAGGCATTTCAATTAGCACAGCCTTGGTGTGTTAGCTAGGAAACATATCTCTTTCTAATGGTCAGGCTTAACCTAGGGCCTGTTTTGAACTATGCTGTCCCATACCAAACGCAACATATTTCTTATTTTAATCCAACAGATAGCTACAGCACTTGACCCAAGGTTTAAGAATCTGAAGTGCCTTCCAAAATCTGAGAGGGATGAGGTATGGAACATGCTTTCAGAAGTCTTAAAAGAGCAACACTCCAATGTGGAAATGACAGAACCCGAACAACCAAAAAAGAAAATCAACCTTCTGCTGGTGGCCTCTGACTCAGATGATGAAAATGAATATGTGTTGATCCTCACTGCTTTGGATTGTTATTGAGCAGAACCCATCATCACCTGGCCGCATGTCCTCCAGAATGGTGGTTGAAGCATGAAGTGACATACGAATCTTTAGCGCATCTGGCATGTAAATATTTTGCAACACTGGCTATAACAGTGCCATGCGAACACCTGTTCTCACTTTCAGGTGCATTGTGAACAAGAAGTGGGCCGCATTATCTCCTGCAAATGTAAACAAACTTGTTTGTCTGAGCAATTGGCTGAATAAGAAGTAGGACTGAGTGGACTTGTAGTCGCTAAAGTTTTACATTGTTTTATTTTTGAATGCAGTTATTTTTTGTGCATAATTCTACATTTGTAAGTTCAATTTTCATGATAAAGAGATTGCACTGCAGTACTTGTATTAGGTGAATTGAAAAAATACTATTTCTTTTGCTTTTTACAGTGCAAATATATGTAATCAAAAATAAAGTGAGCACTGTACACTTTGTAGTCTGTGTTGTAACTGAAATCAATATATTTGAAAATGTTGAAAACATCCAAAAATATTTAAATAAATGGTATTTTATTATTGTTTAGCAGCGTGATTAATTTTTTAATTGCTTGGCAGGCCTAAAATACAGTTTACAAATTTGGTAAACCTTAAAATTGTACAGCACAGAAAATCAAATGCTGATCCCCTATCTTACAATAGTTTACATTTATTTTATATAAATACATAAAAATGCTCTGGGAGCTCTCGTCCTAAAAACAGTTAATAACATGTTGCTCTTCAAGATGATCTGCATATGTCCATTCCATTCTTGAGTTTCTGTGTGCCCAGTGCATGGCCATCAGAAATTTTTCCCTCAGCTGTATTCGTTGGGCAGCTTGAGCACCCTCTGTTGCCACACACCACTGCGTGCAGATATAAAAGGGTAAAGCCAGCCCCCAACCCCACTCAGTTCTTTCTTGCCAAACTCCAATATAGAGGAGTAGAAGGGTGAGTTGTGGAATGGACATGTGCAACCTATCTCAAAGAACAACAGTTATTGAACAGGTTAGTAATTGTTTTTTCCTCTTTGAGGCCTGGTCTACACTACAAGTTTAGGTCGAATTTAGCAGCGTTAAATCAAATTAAGCCTGAACACGTCCACATGACGAAGCCCTTTTTTTCAACTTAAAGGGCCCTTTAAACCGGTTTCTTTACTCCACCTCTGACGAGGGGATTAGCGCTAAAATCAGCCTTTGCGGGTCGGATTTGGGGTAGTGTGGATGGAATTTGATGTTATTGGCCTCCGGGAGCTATCCCACAGTGCTTCATTGTGACCGCGCTGGACAGCACTCTCAACTCAGATGCACTGACCAGGTAGACAGGAAAAGCCCCGCGAACTTTTGAATTTCATTTCCTGTTTGCCCAGCATGGAGAGCACAGGTGACCACACAGAGCTCATCAGCACAGGTAACCATGATGGAGTCCCAGGATCGCAAAAGAGCTCCAGCATGGACAGAACGGGAGGTACGGGATCTACTCGCCATATGGGGAGACGAATCAGTGCTAGCTGAACTCTGTAGCAGTAAAAGAAATGGCAAAATATTAGAAAGTCTCAAAGGCCATGAAGGACAGAGGCCATAACAGGGACGCACAGCAGTGCCGCGTGAAAATTAAGGAGCTAAGGCAAGCCTACCACAAAGCCAGAGAGGCAAACGGAAGGTCCGGGGCAGAGCCGCAAACATGCCGCTTCTACGCGGAGCTGCATGCGATGCTAGGGGGTGCAGCCACCACTACCCCAACCGTGTGCTTTGATTCCATCAATGGAGAATCACACAACAGGGAAGTGGGTACGAGGAAGATGATGATGAAGACAATGAAGATAGCTCACAGCAAGGAAGCGGAGAAACCGGTTTCCCCAACAGCCAGGATATGTTTATCACCCTGGACCTGGAACCAGTAACCCCCGAACTCACCCAAGGTGAGCTCCCAGACCCTGAGGGCACACAAAGGACCTCTGGTGAGTGTACCTTTGTAAATATTACACATGGTTTAAAAGCGTGTTTAATGATTAATTTGAGCTGGCAATCACAGCCAGTACAGCTACTGGAAAAGTCTGTTAACGTGTATGGGGATGGAGCGGAAATCCTCCAGGGACATCTCCAGGAAGCTCTCCTTCATGTACTCCCAAAGCCTTTGCAAAAGGTTTCTGGGGAGGGCTGCCTTATCCCATCCACCATGGTAGGACACTTTACCATGCCAGGCCAGTAGCACGTAGTCTGGAATCATTGCATAACAAAGCATGGCAGCGTATGGTCCTGGTGTTTGCTGGCATGCAGACAACATCCATTCCTTATCTCTCTTTGTTATCCTCAGGAGAGTGATATCATTCACGGTCACCTGGTTGAAATGGGGTGATTTTATTAAGGGGACATTCAGAGGTGCCCGTTCCTGCTCGGCTGAACAGAAATGTTCCCCGATGTTAGCCACGCGGTGGGGGGGAGGGGTGAAGTGATCATCCCAGAGAATTGGGTTTGTGGATGGGGGTAGTTGGGTTTGTGCTGCATGTTAACCCGGAAACCGCAGCCCCTCCTTTTACATTGCAAGCTCATTTTAAATGGCCAACCCAACGGGTGCTTGGTATGGGAAATGGGGGCGCTACTGTTTGAAACCATTCTCACATGTTAAGAAGGTTAAAAAAGCCAAAAGACTGTGGCTTACCATGGCTGCCTGCAAGCCGAAATCTGTTGACTGGCACTGTGTGAGTGATCTCTCACACCAAACCGGCAGGCCCTCAATATAAGAGGAAAAATGTAACGAAAGCACATGTGCTGTGTAATGTGAACAGCAAAATTTAACGTGAAAGAGTGTACCCATTGTTCTCTAAAATGTGTCTTTTTCAACCACCTCTCCCTTCTCCTCCACCAGCTGCAAATGTTTCTCCTTCACAGAGGCTAGTGAAGATTAGAAGGAGAAAACGGTGACTCGGGATGATATGTTTTCGGAGCTCCAGATGTCCTCCCACGCTGAGAGAGCACAGCAGAATGCGTGGAGGCAGTCAATGTCAGAGTGCAAAAAAGCACAATATGAACAAGAGGAGAGGTGGCGGGCTGAATCGCGGGCTGAAGAGAGCAAGTGGCGGGCTGAAGAGGATAGGTAGCGTCAGCTTGCTGACAGAAGGCAAGAGTCAATGCTCCGGCTGCTGGAGCATCAAACTGATATGCTCCAGCGTATGGTTGAGCTGCAGGAAAGGCAGCAGGAGCAGAGATCGCCGCTACAGCCCCTGTGTAACCAACAGCCCTCCTCCCCAAGTTCCATAGCCTTCTCACCCAGACGCCCAAGAACATGGTGGGGGGCTTCCGGCCACCCAGTCACTCCACCCCAGATGATTGCCCGAGCATCAGAAGGCTGGCCTTCAATAAGTGTTAAAGTTTTAAACTGCAGTGTGTCCTTTTCCTTCCCTCCTCCCTCACCCCTCCTGGGCTACCGTGGCAGTTATCCCCCTAGTTGTGTGATGAATTAATAAAGAATGCATGAATGTGAAGTAACAATGACTTTATTGCCTCTGCAAGTGGTGCTCGAAGGGGGAGGGGAGGGTGGTTAGTTTACAGGGAAGTAGAGTGAACTGGGGGGTGGGGGCTGAGGGTTCATCAAGGAGAAACAAACAGAAGTTTCACACAGTAGCCTGGCCAGTCACAAAACTGGTTTTCAAAGCTTCTCTGATGTGCCCCGCGCCCTGCTGTACTCTTCTAACCGCCCTGGTGTCTGGCTGCGCGTAGTCAGCAGCCAGGTGATTTGCCTCAACCTCCCACCCCACCATAAATGTCTCCCCCTTACTCTCACAGATATTGTGGAGCGCACAGCAAGCAGCAATAACAATTGGAATATTGGCTTCACTGAGGTCTATCCGAGTCAGTAAACTGCGCCAGCGCGCTTTTAAACATCCAAATGCACATTCCACCACCATTTGGCACTTGATAAGCCTATAGTTGAACAGGTCCTGACTACTGTCCAGGCTGCCTGTGTACGGCTTCATGAGCCATGGCATTAAGGGGTAGGCTGGGTCCCCAAGGATAACGATAGGCATTTCAACATCCCCAACAGTTATTTTCTGGTCCGGGAAGGAAGTCCCTTCCTCCAGCTTTTGAAACAGACCAGAGTTCCTGAAGACGCGAGCATCATGTACCTTTCCCGGCCATCCCACGTTGATGTTAGTGAAACATCCCTTGTGATCCACCAGGGCTTGCAGCAGCATTGAACAGTACCCCTTGCGGTTTATGTACTCGGTGGCTTGGTGCTCCGGTGACAAGATAGGGATATGGGTTCCGTCTATCGCCCCACCACAGTTTGGGAATCCCATTGCAGCAAAGCCATCCACTATGACCTGCACGTTTCCCAGAGTCACTACCCTTGATATCAGCAGGTCTTTGATTGCGTTGGCTACTTGGATCACAGCAGTCCCCACAGTAGATTTGCCCACTCCAAATTGATTCCTGACTGACTGGTAGCTGTCTGATGTTGCAAGCTTCCACAGGGCTATCGCCACTCGCTTCTCAACTGTGAGGGCTGCTCTCATCCTGGTATTCTGGCGCTTCAGGGCAGGGGAAAGCAAGTCACAAAGTTCCATGAAAGTGCCCTTATGCAAGCGAAAGTTTCACAGCCACTGGGAATCGTCCCACACCTGCAGCACGATGCGGTCCCACCAGTCTGTGCTTGTTTCCCGGGCCCAGAATCGGCCTTCCACGCCATGAACCTGCCCCAGTAACACCATGATTTGCACATTGCTGGGGCCTGTACTTTGTGAGAGGTCTATGTCCATGTCAATTGCCTCATCACTCTCGTCTCCGCGCTGCAAACGCCTGGTTTTGCTTTGGCATGTTCTGGCTCTGCATATACTCCAGGACAATGCGCGTGGTGTTCATAGTGTTCATAATTGCCGCGGTGATCTGAGCGGGCTCCATGATCCCAGTGCTATGGCGTCTGGGCTGAAAAAAGGCAGGAAACTATTGTCTGACGGAGGGAGGGAGGGGTGAGTGACGACATGGCTTACAGGTACAGGGAATTAAAATCAACAAAGGTGGCTGTGCATCAGGGAGAAACACAAACAACTGTCACAGAGAATGGTCCCCCCAAAGATTGAACTCAAAACCCTGGGTTTAGCAGGCCGTTGATTTCACGGAGGGAGAGGGAAGCAAATGAATACAGAACAAATCTGGACCACCTATTTTTTACATCTTAAGCTGGCAGCAGACGGTGCAGCATGACTGATAGCCATCGGCATCTTCTGGGTGCTTGGCAGAAGATGCTGAACTACGACTGCTAGCCATCATCGTCAAGATGGTTCAATAAGACTGCCGGCAGGACTGAGTCTCCAGGAGACAAAACATGTCTGCCCAGGTGCCTCTGATCGAACTCACTGAGGAATATGACGATGACGGCTACCAGTCATACTGCACTGTCTACTGCCAAAAGGCAATTAGCTGCTGCTGTGTAGCAATGCAGTACCACATCTGCTGGCACCCAGCTGAGCTGAGCTGAGCGGGCTCCATGCTTGCAGTGGTATGTTGTCTGCACAGGTAACCCAGGTAAAAAGGCGTGAATTGATTGTCTGCCGTTGCTCTGATGGAGGGGGAGGGGCCTGACGACATGTACCCAGAACCCCCCACAACACTGTTTTTGCATCAGCAGGCATTGGGATCTCAACCCAGAATGCCAATGGGCAGCGCAGACTGTGGGAACTGTGGGATAGCTACCCACAGTGCAATGCTCCGAAAGTCGACGCTAGCCTCGGTACTGTGGATGCGGTCCGCTGACTTAATGCACTTAGAGCATTTTATGTGGGGACACACACAATCGAGTGTATAAAACCGATATCTATAAAACCGGCTTCTATAAATTCGACCTAATTTCGTAGTGTAGACCTACCCTGAGTGATTGCATGTGCACTCCTGGTGACTCACAAGCCATGAAAACCTGAGGTGAGATCGGAGTCTATTAAAATAAAGATTGGAGAACAATTCATCCAACTGTAGCATCACCTCTGGAGTCCTGAGCGACAGTATAACAAGAAGCAAATATGTGGACTGAGGACCGGTTGCCACTCTAGAAATGTCCACAACTGGAACATTGCTAGAAAAGCCACCGAGGCCAGTTGCGATCTTGTTAAATGAGCTTTGACTCTGCTCAGTGGGGTGACATTGGCCAGGTCACAGCACATGTATATATAAGAGGCTATCCAAGAAGAAATTCTCTGGGTGGAGACTGATAGAATAAAAGAAAAATCTGCCACCACTATGAATAGTTGGAAGGCCTTACAGAAGTGCCTAGTTCTGTCAAGGTAGAACGCCAGAGCTGTTCTGATGACCAGGGTGTGCAAATCTTCTCTTCCCTACTTGAATGTGACTTTGGGCAGAATGCAGGTAAATAAATTGGCTGGTTGATGTTTTATTTATTTGGCATATGCAAGCCAAGTCACGGGATTCTTATCAACGATGTTCAAGGCATGAAGACCTCCAGGAAGTTGAGTCATTTTGCAGTACTCAGCAATGTGTGTCATGGTTTGTGGCTTCTCACATTGCATAGTGGACTATCACTCAAACACCAAAATTACACTGCAGCACAAATTCAAATTCCGGTATGAAACCAGTTCAGAAGGCTCCATTGCCTTCACAGTAAATCAAATCTGGATTGACGTTGAGTGGAATCTGAGACAAGATAATTATTTGTCACTTTCTCTGAAGACCATGAAGCTCACCACCTGTCCTCTACTGCAGTGGTTCCCAAACTTTAACAACCCGTGAACCCCTTTCACTAAAATGACAAGTCTCACGAACCCCGTCCTAAAACTGAATATTTCCAGGGATTTTCTCCTTTACCTGAGTATAAATTATAAAAAGCAGTGATCTTGGAAATATAAAATTTGTTTTTATGACAAGCTTATTACACTCTATTTATTATTAATTATTAATCATTACAGTATTTTTATTACATTATGAAAACGGCAACACTGTTCCAAGATCTCACTTTCGTAGCTTGTATCACTTTGAATAAGCCTGTTATAAGACAAGGCACCTATGTTTCATCAAGGAGTATCAGATGTGAAACAGCATAAAGGTATTTAAGAAGCCAACTCAAAGAGGTCCTCCTACACAAGCATTCAAGTCTTGAGCAGTCCAGGCAAACAACGCACGTTACAACAAAGCTTAAACTTGTTTTTCATAATAATTTTAAAAACAATACTAGCTGCCTATTTAATTTTAAAAACAGCAAAAAATAGCCACTTTCCTTTCCATTTCTTATATAGAGTCTTGAAGTTTAAATCTCCTCAGTGTGATAGACATGCTGGCTTTGATCTGCTTAGCTCTTGGAAGTCCAGGGGCTCCGGGCTGCTGGCCCCATGCTGCCCGGGATCCCTTGGGACAGCTCTATCCGCCATTAGGGAATTTTTCCCCGAGAACCCCCTGTAACATTTTGTGAACCCCCAAAGGTTCACGAACCTCAGTTTAGGAACCACTGCTCTACTGTAAATCCCTCACCTAGTAAATTTATACACAACAGGTGCAATGAGGACAGATGACCATGTGGTGGATAAAACAAGTCTTTAACGGTAGATGTGGCATATCATGCAATTTTGTCATGAGCTTTGCTACGCTTTCCTCTCTGCCTTTAATAGGCAGCAGGTTTAAAACAAATACAAGGAAGTTCTTCTTCATGCAGCGCACAATCAACTTGTGGAACTCCTAACTTCAGGAGGTTGTGAAGGCTAGGACTATAACAGCATTTAAAAGATAAATTCATGGTGGTTAAGTCCACTAATGGCTATTAGCCAGGATGGGTAAGGAATGGTGTCCATAGCCTCTGTTTGCCAGAGGATGGAGATGGATGGCAGGAGAGAGATCACTTGATCATTGCCTGTTAGGTCCACTCCCTCTGGGGCACCTAGCATTGGCCACTGTCGGTAGACAGGATACTAGGCTAGATGGACCTTTGGTCCGACCTGGTACAGCCGTTCTTATGTTCTTATGTGAATACTGGGCAGAGCAATTTTGCAGAGAACTGGTAACCATGGTAGAGGAGTAGATTTAAGTGTGCCTGAAATAATACACATGTTGGAATTAAATTGTACGTTGATCATCTTTGTGTGAGACGAGCAAGTCCATACTGGAGGGCAGTACTCTGCCACTGAATAACGGAGTGCCAAAGCTGAAATGCTTTACATTTGGGCATTGGCACCTCAGGTCGTACCGGCCAGTTTTCCAAGCAGGTTGTTGTGTGTTTTGTCCTTAATTGTTGACTTTATAAGATCGTCATGATATATAAGAGTTCTATCCAACGTGACACCTACACAGACTGGGTGTGAATCATGCTTTATTTCCTGACCATTGAGAACTATATTCAGCTCTCTGCCTTCTTGTGCATGATGTAAGTGAAGGTACTTGACAGTATTACTTCCACTTGGTATCAGGCGCCACTGACAACAATACATTGGCCATAGCTGTCATATCTGCATTCAGAACACTCAAGTTGGTTGATATGGAAAGATGACAGACAGCACCTTTGGGACGAACCTTGGATGAGGACACAGATAAAACTCATCCTTAAAGAAGATCATATGGGGGCCCAGACATTAAGGCATGCAGCTCTCATACTCTTCTGGCCAAGATGATGGCAACCAAAAATTCCACCTTCACTGATAGATGTAGCTGACAGCAAGTAGCCAAAGGCTCAAACAGGGGACCCATAATTCTTGACAATACTAAGTTTAGATCCCAAAGTGGAATGGGGTCTTGCACCTGATGATATAGTTTGACTAGGCCTTTCAAAAACCTTATGGACATGTTGTTAGAGAAAATAGAGCAATTATCCACTTCAAGGTGGAACACTGAAATAGCCACCAGATGTAATTTGATCAAACTAACAGCCAACCTTTGGTGTTTCAGGTGCAATAAATAATCTAGTACCTATTGAATCAAAGAATGGGACAGAGATACTCTTTAATAGCGAGACCAGATGGAAAAACATCTATGCATAGAGAGGTAAGTACCCCTAATAGAAGGCTTTCTATTATTTAGCAGGATCTCTTGAACTTCTTTTGAGCAAGATCACTCTCTAACATCTAGCCATAATGAAGAGATTGCAGGCTCAGGTGGAGTAGGTGACCATGATCTTGTGAGATTAGGTCCAAAGTCTAAAGGAAGTGAGATTGGACAGCGACAGGAGAGTGAAGAATCACCATAGACAGGCCCACACTGAGACTATGTATACGACTCTGGCCTGATCCTGTCTTATCTTTAGTAATACCCTGTGAATGAGTGAGATTGGTGGGAAAGCATAGAGGAGTCTGCCTGACCAAAGTAGTAAGAATGCATCTGTTAGGGAACCCAGACTGTGGCCTCGTAGGGAATAGAACTGCTGACACTTTCTGTTGGTCCTCGTCACAAATAGGTCTACTTGGAGAAACCACCAGCAAAGGAACATGTATGTGACCACAGCCAGGTTAAGACACCATTTTTGGTGACTCATAAATGATCTGCCAGGTGATCTGCCAGATCATTTTGGACCCCCAGTAGGTAAAAAGCTTCTAGATCTATTGAATTGGCAATGCAGAGTTCCCAAGCAGAGTTGCTTTGAAAGAGTCAAGAACAGTGGGTTCCTCCCTGCTTATTGAGATAGAATATAGCTGCTGTGTTGTCTGTGAGAACTAACAAGCTCTTTCCCTTGATCTGTGGCAGAAACACTTGCCACACCAATCCCACAGCTTTCAGCTCTCAGGTGTTGATGTCCATAGAACTTAGCTTTACACACCATAGACCTTAAGTCTATAGAGAACCCTGATGGGGTCCCCAGACAAAGGCAAATGCATCTGTCACTAATGTGAGCATCAACTGTGGGCAGCCAAAGGGAACATCTACACATACATTATCCAGAGTTGTCCACCAGCCTAGGGAGGTGATGATATGAGAAGGCAACCTCCCCACCAACTCTAGATAGTGATGGCTCAGTGGGTAGACTTAGGCCGGCCAGCCTTGTAGAATTCTGAGGCACAGTCTAGCATGTTGAACCACGTAAGTGCAGGAGGCCATATGTTCCAGGAGCTTCAAAAAGTTTGTGCTGTAGTGACTAGGAGAGCTTTGAGCTCTACAGTGATTGATTGAATTGCCTGAAACGTCCAGTCTGGAAGAAAAAGCTCTGGCATGAGTTGACTGGATCAGAGCTACACTGAACTGCATCTGCAGTCTGAATCAGCCCTTGACAAGCCAGTCATCCAAGTAAGAGTAAACTTGGACTCATGATCTTTTGAGGAAGGCAGTTACTACTGCCATAACTTTGGTAAAAACACTGGGAGATGCTGACAGGCCAAATGGTTGTACAGTGAACCATTAATGATTTTGATTTACCAGAAATCTGAGGTACTTCCTGAGAGCTTGGTAGACTGCCACATGGAAGTAGGAACCTTTTAAGTTGAGGCTGGCATACCAGTCTCCAGGGAGTGGATAAGAGAAGTGAGGGTGACCATGCAAAGCTTCATCTTTTTTAAGAATTTGTTGAGTTGATGCAGGTCTAAAACTGGTCTGAGACACATACACACCCCACTTTCAGGATCATGAAATTGCCGGAATAAAACTCCTTCCCTCTGAGACAGTGTGGAACCTCCTCTATATCCCCCAACCAAAGGAGAGATTATACCTCCTGGTGAAGGAGTTCCTCATGAGAGTGGTCCCTGAAAAGAGATGGGGACGGAGGGATAGAAACAAATTGGAGGATATATCCCACTGCCACACTGTTCAAGATCCACTGGTCCAAAGTAATCCAGGCCAAGGACTAAAGAAGTGGGACATTTGCAAACCATCTGTAGGGGAGATAGGGTCTGGAAACATGGAAACTTGCATGGCATCCTCAACAAGCTCATCAAAATGATTGCTTGGCACTTCCCGTGTATCTTGAAGGGCCTGGAGTTGGAGCAGCAATGGGGTGAGGCCTGTGCAGATAACCCCTGGACTTCTTTTTTGACAGGGCCTATTGAGGAGGTGTCAGTCTGATACCCCAAATGATCTCTCTCATTAGCTGCTGTAACAACTAACAGTTCTGGAGGTGGATGGGAGTAAAGATAACCCTGGAGAGGGCACATAGTACTTGTGCTCTGCCCACTTTGAGGTGGGAGGGAATGACGATGGGCTCTGCCATAGTGTCTATGTAGGCTCCAATATCACTGCACTGGTTGGCAGTGCCACCCTAGATGGATGTGTCTTCAATAAAATGTCTATCAGGAGATAACACAAATGCCCTCCTTGACCTGAATGCCCAAATCTGAAACCACACTCTCTAAAAATTATCAGAGGGGTAGTCGTGTTAGTCTGGATCTGTAAAAAGCAACCAAGAGTCCCGTGGCACCTTATAGACTAAGTTAGTCTATAAGGTGCCACGGGACTCTTGGTCGCTTTTCTCTAACAATTGTAATCATCAGGATGGGGTGAAGTTGCCTCTGAGAAAACTGCCTTGCCCAGAAAGGACGAGGAGGAAGCCAAGACTGGAAGTGGTTCAACTTCTTCCACAGGCTGCTCCTCTGGTTCCTCAAGTGCCTCTTTGGGCTTGTCTTCACTACTGCACTAAATCAGTGCTGCTGCCATCAATGCAGCGGAGACGATTTAGCGGGTCTGGTGAAGATGTGATAAGTCGACAAGACAGCACTCTCCCATTGATGTAATTAATCCACTTCAACGAGAGGTGGAAGGCTATGTCAATGGGAGAGTGTCTCCCGCCAAGGTTGCGGGGTGTAGACACCACGTTAAATCGATGCAAGTTACATCACTCAGGGGGTTTTTTACACCACTGAGCAACATAACTTATGTTGACTTAAGCGGTAGTGTAGACAAGACCTTTTTGATGTTCAGTACTGGGTGTGGTACCAGACACTGGAGAGGGGGCAGCTGGGTGCGAGGACTGACCCTGCCTGGACAAGGGCCACTGATAAGAGGCTGGACCCCAGTGACTTCCTGGCCACATTCCCATGGCATCTCCAGTTGTGGGTTTGCAATGGTATGCAGAGCGGGAGGATCTATGTGAGGACTGGAGGGTTCTGCTGCAAGGTTGTGCGATAAAAGATCCCATCTCTGAGTCTGATGAAGAAAATTTCCCTTCCTCCAATCATGGAGGGGTTGCTCCACTCTGTGCTGGGGACCGGTGCCAAGAATCTGGCAATGGGCAGAGTATCACCAACATTTCTGGCTTCCACTTAGATGGCACTGATGGGCTGACTTTCCAGGTGATAGGCAGGTGGTACAGTACCATGTGCTGCACTGCTGATGTTGGTGCCAGATGGCTCAACAGTACCAACTCCTTCCCATTGGTGATACCAGAACTGAGAGGGAGAGCAAATTCCTTGCCACTACAAATGCCTCCAGGGAGGTCAGCATTGAGATCGTATCTGTCTGCTGTGGTGCTGCAGAAGCTGACAGCGTCACTTCTGACACTAGACTCAATGGTGCCCTCTCCGGCACAGGAGCCAACTGTGCTGGCTTAGGCACTAATTTAGAGGAGGAGTGCTTAGATTTCAGATGCACTATACTCGACTCCCTCTCACCTCTCTTTCCAGGTTTGGAGGGTGGAGACCTTCCACCAGTCAGTGCCACATTGGAAGACATTTCTTCCTAGGCATAGGTGAAGGAGCTTGGTGTTGGGACACTGACAACATTGAAGGCGTACTTCTTATTGAAACTGCAGCACTCGGCATCAAGTCAGACCCAGACTGCTCCATGGATGGTCTGTGTTCTGCCTCTATCGATGCAGGAATTTCTGCCTAGCCTTCCTATCCTTTTCATTCTAGGCTTGAATTTCTGGCAAATCTTTCATGTGTGCATTACCCAGGCACTTAAGACAACTGCTGTGCAGGTTGCTCACCAACATAAACTTTGAGCAAGAAGCGCACAGCTTGAAGCCTGGTGACCGGGGCATGCCTCGAAGCTGGTGGCAGAACCCCAAAATGGGGGGAAACAACACTTTTTTTAAACAAACCAACAAAACTTACTAACTATAACTACTAAATTACAACTGTACCTTATACACTGACCTGAGAGAAAACAGTTCTGGCAAAGAACAGGGGTACCAATGACCATCACACGCAGTACGTAAGAAATCAGGAGGCTGCTCTCCCCTCTTACCTGCACACAGTGCTGTACAGCAGCAGAGGGCACGTGAGCCACCCAACAGGTACTGCTGAGGGAAACAGTTTCCAACAGCCACGTGCTGGGCCCACAGACACCCAAGAGTAGAACGTACAAGGGCAACCACTCAAAGAAGAACTACAGGCTATGAAAACAGTGAAGTTCCTGCCTTTCACTGAATCCATGGGGACCCCTGTGAATTCAGCAACCAAATTTCTGAATATTTTTCCAGTTTGGGGATTGCAATGGGCATTTTCTTTGACAATACTTTTCAAATTTTGTTAAGCCAAGATGTTACCACTGGAGGATGCTTTTCTATCCAATAACTTGAAATTAGTGGAGCTAAGCTTGATCAACTCAGATCTACAACCAGATCTGGATTTAATCCCCCACCTCCGAAGTTCATGGCTGTTCAGTTATGTTGTCTGGGTCAGCTCATGATAGATACAGCTGTGAAATTCAGAGGTTGGTTTGGGTTCTGGAACCCCACCACCAAAGTCTGGGGAGCTGAGGAGGATTTGGATCCATCTTTATTTGCAGCCATACACATAACAGCAGGATATCCTGCTTCTAGCTCTTATTTTTATCAGAATATCTTAACTATAGTGAAAAACACTGATTGAAGTTATGGTAAAGTTTGGTGTTAATCATGTGTCTGTGTAAGACATATCAATCCATAGCTCTAAACCCACCACCATGATTAGATTTGTACTGTTCAGTAGAGGACAAATATCCATTTATTAAATTTCCCCTCATATCCAAATATGAACTATTTTCAAATAAGTTTATTTTTCTGGCAGCAAATGACCAAGAAAAAATTCTTTAGAGCACAGTAACAGTTTCTTTTAGAGAATCTTTTAAAGCACGCTTCATAGATCATGGCTCATTAATTCCCCTGGTTTATTAAGCCATTGCTTGCTTGCTCGTTTAAGGACTGGCTTCCTGAGAGACCATTAGTGGGAGACTTTTTTCAGTGGGAATTAATTACCGTTTCAGAGAAATGACACGAGTTCCTTTCTCGCTGACTGAAGCTACAGTGACACAAGTTCCTTGCTCACTCTCTCAGATTATAGAGAACCAGACACAGTAAAAAGTTCGGGTACATTTTTCTTCCATAGTGTGCTGAGAGACAGCCACCAAGGAGACAGGACACCACGTGATCTTTGAGGATAACAAACGATCATGCTGTTTTCATATGTCATTTCATGCTCCTCAACCCTAATGCGTTACAAATTAACACATAAGATAATCAATTATTGTATCATAACATACAGTGTTTGCATAAAAAGACCAGTTTGAAAGATTCCACTTGAGGGATACTTCCTATATACATACAATGGGGAATATGCATAAGAACAGTCGAACTAATGCAAAGCAACAGTGACTTCATTTAATTTAAATCATTGGGCAGTTACTCTTACAAGTAATCTATAATATACAGGACACCACATAAAGGAAATGGTGAATATTTACTCATTTACATATCATGTTGTAACTCAAAAATGTTCAAGTGAAATCCTGGCTCCACTGAAGTCAATGGCAGAATTGAGACTACTCATGAGCAATTGCTCACTAGTGAGAGTTTGGGGTTCACAACAGGGCTCTGAGGTTGTAAACTACACCAATAACTACAAGGCGCTGTAATGAACTATATTACTGGAGGTTGTGCCTGCAGCAATTTCCTCTCCTTTATCAACAAAAAAACCTCTCAAGGCAAAAAATGAAAAAGAATTTCTCCCCCCTTTGGATTTCTTGTGATGACATGATATTTGGCCAGTGGCGACAAGGTTTCCTGCAGCTTTGGCTTCTAGGAGATTTTATTTCTTTTGATTTTTTTTAAACAACATTAGGAAGAAGCAAACAAAAATGGGGGGAGGGGAATTGTGGTATTAACATGGTATTTGTGACTCCTCTGCACATAGGGTGACCAGATGTCCCAATTTTATAGGGACAGTCCCAATATTTGGGGCTTTGTCTTTTATAGGTGCCTATTACCCCCCACTCCCTGTCCCGATTTTGCACACTTGCTATCTGGTCACCCTATCTGCACAGGATCTCTCATAAAGGGAATTATTAATATTTACCCTGTTTAAACATCTTGTATTGTATATTACAAATGTTTAGAAGGTTTAGTTGATCTCAAAAGTACTATATTTTTGTTTTATGTTTTAATTATCTCGGAAACACTTATGCCTCTGAGTAACATTCATCACAGGAATGTAGGTAGGAATCATGCCCAATGCAGCTTACTTGTGCATGATAGCAAATCAGTAGGGGACACTAGAACAGGTCTGGGAATACTTGGTTGTGCACAAGAAGTTTCAGGATTTCATCAAAAAAATGAAAACTTGAAAAAACACAAAGTTTCAATTTTCAGCAACCACAAAATGAAAACATTTTGTTTTTGATGGAACCCTTTTTTTTTAATGAAAAAGTGTTTTGTCAAAAAAATGTTGACCAGCTGTAGTGCACACATCTCTGTGAAAATATTACTAGTGGGTTCTAAATTCTATTACCTCAGGCCTCTAATATTTTAAATACCAAAAATGATTAGTCAGCACAGTAAACTAATTACCTACAAAGTGTTATTACTCTCCTTTTTAAGATAGACATAAATAGATGAACTGGCTCATGTTGTTTTTTTCTAAATGGTCTGTCAGATCGTTACAACTTGGTATGTGAATTAACTATAGTCATTTTTGTGGTTGAGTTCTAAATTCCTCAAAACAGAGTTTATCATGGAAATGCTGATCTTAACAATAGCCAACAATGATTGTTTAAAGGAAATGAAGACATCTGATTAAAAATAATAATTGCACTTTCCTAAAACTTTAAACATAAATACTATGACCCTGATTCACTTCTTTCACAAGTGTAACTTCACTGACTTTAATTAAGTTAATCTTGATTTATAGCAGTATAAATTAGAGAAAGTTCAGACCCAGTAACTGCAGATATGTAAAATTATATTCAACTAATGACAATTCAAATGTGCTCATCCTCTTTTCAAGTTGCGGGAGGTGAATCATTTCTCATTAAGAAAATGAAATCTGGGCTTTCTCCTTCCGCCAACAATCCAGACACTTGCCTGTAACTATCACATGAGTTCCAGATGTCATACTTGATGCTGGGAATCAAACTTACAACACAGGCTAGCTGCAGAGGGCTGGCACACAGCTGTTTCTTGCTAATTTTGTGAGTCACTATGCCTCCAGAGATTTGCACAGTTGAAATGAATAGGCTAATATGTCAACTCTACATCTTATCGCTCTAGGTCAGCAAAGATTACTTCCTGTAATTGTTTCTACTGAGCATAACAGTTCATATCGTTACTAAAACATTAAAAGTTTCATTACAGTCACAACAATCAGGAAAAGGAGTGAAAGTCTTATGGGCAGATTAAAGGTTGATTATGAACTATTAAACCCTTGACCAATATTTTAGATTACTGAGGTTACTATTATCATATCGTATATATAACTTGGCGATTCTGAATATATAGTACTTTGCAGAAATGCATAGAGTCACACTCTGACTCCACCAAGGCTTTTAGGATCTGCTGATCATGCCATATAGGAATGGAAAAGTCATTTTCTATAAATTTGCAATATGTTTTAAATTCCTCTGTCTTATGATCTTGAAATCAGAGAAATTTGGGCATTACTAATACCTGTTCCTCAGACCTTTAATATATATACACTCTACTGTACTTGAGGTATGGCCTGTTAATTACACCATTATGTGAATTGTCACAGTTCAGGGCAACTGCACCTGGTATTCTTCCTCTGTGGCCCACTAACAGCACCCACTCAAGGCTACTAGCTCCTCGGCCCTCACTTCTCTTGGGTAGAGTCCTTTGCATTCTCTCTGAAGTTTCTGAACAGCTGTAATTGTCAGCAGCTGCAAGTTACCATACAGATCTTTCTAAGCAAGCACATTTATTCTTAAGGTGAAAACATTACAAAGAAAATATATTAAAAACAATAAAAGAACCTACATGCATACTAAAAAAAAAGCACTTGTAGATGTCAGTCCTTCCTTTAAAGCCCCCAACTGGGTTTTCCCCATAGTTACAAGTTCATAACTGTCTCAGATTCAGAACCAGAACAACCATGAATAGTTCAATCTTTCCTTTATACAGCTAGGGCCTTTGATCTTGGCCTCATGTGGAACAGCAGACAATAGCTCACTGCTTATCATGTAGCTTCAAAGGCTGGGTTTTTGCATAACAGATGGGGGGGGGTGCATTTAACCTCTCCCAAGATATTCCTCAGGAAAACCATTTCACATTTTTTGTTCCAGAAGTCCAATCTTGTCTGGCACATTGTTCCATATAGTCTTCTGTACCCCCAGGTATCATATCTGTCACATCTCCCCTCAAGAGGTTATATACAATCCTGGTCCCCAATAATATATAAACCATTTAAACCAATGGACCCCAAAGAAATAAATTTAATTTAAATGTATGGCAGGAAATTGCCAAATCTGTCATGACTTCTGTAATAGTATTGTTTAGTATATTCCTCATCCAAAACAGCAGAGGATTTTCCAGAAAGATGAGAATTAAATTGTAAATTCCTCTGGGTAAGAGTATATCTTTTTTTATTTGTGTGGATGACCCCACATGGGCTATAACTCATAATAACTGATGTACATCCAGACTTGTGATGCACTAAGCAATCCCAATAGGCCAACAGCAAATGAATGGGGTCAAAGATTTGAAGCTACCAGTGGAAAAGCTTAAGGCAGGAAAAAAATCCTATTTTAGAAGCACACATTTATAACAATACAATACAAAGGATCAATGGCAGATTAAGTTGATGTAAGTGACCAAATGATGATGAAGTCGGAGGAAAAAATTGAAAATGTAGTGAAAACAGGATAGCCCAGTCGATAGATATAGTATATAATGGAAAGCAAGCTGATCCCTACTATTTAATGCTGCACTGTTTTAAAAGTTTATTTCTGAGGAATAAAAGTCAGCATTTGCTGAGTCAACTCTTTGTTTTAATGTGCTGTGATATAAAATTGGTGAACTATTAATTATGAATAATACAGCCCTTCGTTTGCTAACCAATTCTTCATACCATACTTGTTGTTCACTGAGTAGTTTAATGATAATTAATTCCAGGCTGTGGGTTGTTTGCAGACTCTGCTCTGACTGCTGTTCACCATGTGTTATTTGGGTTGTGTGGTTAGTCACTTAAGTCACATAGGTTCCTGAGAAGGACCCTGTCTGTTCCTTCTCCTTATCTTATCTTATCGGCAGTGTGCCCTTGTTGCCAAGAAGGCTAACGGCATTTGGGGCTGTATAAGTAGGGGCATTGCCAGCAGATCGAGAGATGTGATCATCCCCCTCTATTCGACATTGGTGAGGCCTCATCTGGAGTACTGTGTCCAGTTTTAGGTCCCACAATACAAGAAGGATGTGGAAAAATTGGAAAGAGTCCAGCGGAGAGCAACAAAAATGATAGGGGGGGCTGAAACACAGAACTTATGAGGGGAGGCTGAGGGAACTGGGATTGTTTAGTCTGCAGAAGAGAAGAATGAGGGGGGATTTGATAGCTGCTTTTAACTACCTGAAAGGGGGTTCCAAAGAGGGTGGATCTAGACTGTTCTCAGTGGTACCAGATGGCAGAGCAAGGAGTAATGGTCTCAAGTTGCAATGGGGGAGGTTTAGGTTGGATATTATGAAAAACTTTTTCACTAGGAGGGTGGTGAAGCACTGGAATGGGTTACCTAGGAAGGTGGTGGAATCTCCTTCCTTAGAGGTTTTTAAGGTCAGGCTTGACAAAGCCCTGGCTGGGATGATTTAGTTGGTTCTGGTCCTGCTTTGAGCAGAGTATTGGACTAGATGACCTCCTGAGGTCCCTTCCATCCCTGATATTCTATGATTCTCTGATCTCATTGCATGGGCACATGCAGTAATACACCCAAGACACACACCATTTCCCAAATGCTCACTGTACATATTTATTCCATTGTTGACATTTGAATGACCAAATTTGTCTGTTCTATGTGTTGACCAATTAATGCTTCACATGCCACACAGTTACAGTCTAAAGTTTTCCTAAGAGAATCTCTGAATATATTTAGTTAGGATTTTTAACCCTTTGTTTTTCTGTACATCAGGTTGTCATCTGTTATATAGCTGTAGTGCCAGCAATTCAGCCACCACTAATTATTACTCTGACATAAAAATAAGAATGTTAGTATAGTAAGAACTTTACATAAGCTTTCTCTTCAGGCAATTGATCCCTGTCCTACCATCTTCTGAAGCAGTGAATAATTCCCTTCTTTCAGCTGTACTGTGACCTTGGAGGTATTTATAAGCAGTGATCATGTCAGTCTATTACTCTTTTCTAGTCAATATACATTTAGTTCCTTATATAAAACTTTGTATATTTTTGTTGCCATTCTTTGTATTTTGTCAAAGTGTGTGTGTATATATACAATGGACATGTGTGTGTGTGTGTATGTGTGTGTGTGTGTACACACACACACGTCCATTGTAAACTCTGAGAGGCAATAGTGTATATTATATTACAATCACACCAAAACAGTAGTGTCAAACCCAAGTGTTCAAAAATCAAGAGCCAGGCCCCAAAAAAATCATGAGATTGGTTTCAAAATAAATGTTGGGTTCCTTTTATTTGCACGCTGGTTTTCAGTTATTAGGGATCACGTTTTCCAGGCTTTTTCTGCACCCACGAGGGCTAGAGTCTCACTTCAAAAAAGAAAAAAAGAAAAGAAAGCTGACCTTCCCATTGTCATATCACTCAGGGAGCTTGGGCTTTAAGAAAAGCACCAAATATTGTAAAACTCATGATGAAATCGTGAGTCCTGGCAATACTGTGCCGCAGTCTGTCTGAAGGCTCCAACAGAGGTTGTGTAGTGCCTTTTAAAGTGTGTGTGGGGGGGATCATAGATTTGCCCTCCTCGCCCCTCCCCTGAGGGTACATCTACACTACAGCGGGGAGTCGATTTAAGATACGCAAATTCAGCTACGTGAATAGCGTAGCTGAATTCGAGGTATTACAGCCGACTTACCCCGTTGTGAGGACGGCGGCAAAATCGACTTCTGCCGCTTTTTGTCGGCGGCGCTTACTACCACCTCCGCTGGTGGAGTTAGAGCGCCGATTCGGGGATCGATTGTCGCGTCCCGACGGGACGCGATAAATCGATCCCCGAGAGGTCGATTTCTACCCGCCGATTCAGGCGGGTAGTATAGACCAGGCCTGAGTGACCCTCCTCTTCCCCTCTCTGGCCCCTCCACTATCATCCCCACCTCAGAAGCCTGACCCACCTGGACAATGAGCCCCTATACCCATCCTCTCCAAATCAGAGGGAGTCACATTGCAATCTGGCATGCAGGGTTGCAGTGTGGCTCAGAGCTGGCTGGCCAAAAAGTGATCAGGGTGTGGCCCTGCCCCAGCTTCACATCCTATGCTCCAGTGCTGTCTTAAGCCCTGAACCAGAAATTTACAACACATGGACAGACTACTGTTATCAGTGGGGCTTCACAGGGACACAGCAACCTGCCTACATTATAAAGTGTAGGATCAAGACCCTAGGTTACATGTGATTTCCCTAGGCATACGTTCCAAAAAGATTTGTTCACAATGATGTTATGTTACGAGCTCTCTTCTCTCACCCAGGTGCTTCTTGGACTTGATGTTTTTTGGATATGCCCCCCAGTTTCTAACAAACCCTTGTCAGATATGGTCTAGGTCAGTAGATCTCAACCTGCGGCCCAGGGGTTGCTTGCAGCCCAATCAACACACAGCTGCAGCCCATGAGACATCCTCAGGGCCATACAGATAGTATATATATTGTGTAGATGCGGCCTACATAACACAGAGAGCTACATATGTGGCCCACAATGGTAAATAGGTTAGAAAAACACCTGTCAGGGATGGCCTAGGTATATTTAATCCTGCCTCAATGTGGGGGCGGAGATGTGTCCCTTCAGGTCCCTTCAAGCCCTCCATTTCTATGAGTCTATTATTTGTCTCCTTTCTGGGTGAGTGATTTAATATTTCTTAGTTCTCAATTTAATCCCACTTCATACAGTCACAGTCCTAGGACACTGCTATTCAGTCCTGTATGATCATTGCCCTACCAATTTGGGGTGTTGTCAACAAATCTGACGACTGTTAAATGTACACCTTCTCCTACTAGATGTTAAATATGGGTCCCAAATCCAATACCGCCCTGCGGTAGCTCGCACTTCTGACGACCTGTACTTACTTCACTACAAAGTGAGTCTCTCCTTCACTTCTATCATATTCCTTGCCAAAGAGCAATGTTTTCCCTCCCTCACTGAATCTCATTCCCACAACTCCCGCCACTTTATATGCGATCATTGACTCCCTCCTCCCTCTCCACACAGGATCTTGCCACCTTCTTCAAAGAGATCCGCACGATCCTCCACTATCTCTCTCCTCCATTTCCCTTTCCCTCTCCCCAATACCTTCTCATCCCCTAGCCTTTCCTACCCACTGTCTTCATTGACCACCATTCTCATGCCCTCCTTTATCTTTCACTGTCCTGTCTCCTTTACTTCACTATACAAACATCCACAGGTCTCCCCAGTGAAAAGCTCTCCCTCAACTCACTTCCCCTCCACTCTCTCCCTGTTTCCCTTCACCTCTAAATTCATTGAGCATGCTGTGCACAGCTATTGCTTTGAGTTCATCTTCTCCAGCTCTATAGTAGACCCTATTCAATTTAGCTTCCATCCTCATCAGACCACTGAAATTGCCCTTACCAAACTCTCTAGAGATCTCTTTCCAGTCAAATCTCAGGGCTTCTTAATGTATCCTCACCCCTTTGACTTCTATGGTGTTTTTGATCACACCTTTGCACACAGTTTGGGTGCTACTGCAATATAAATATATAAAAATGTGACATTACCACTGAGATTTCTCTGTTTCTTGTTCATCAACCAATTTCTAATACAGACTATGGTGTTTTTCCTCTCACTGCTGTTACTGTTTATTCACCTTCCTTATACATTTTCTGTGTGGCACAATATCCTGTGAGTTACCCACTGAATACTTTGTGGAAATCTAAATATGGTACCTTATCCACTACATTTCATTCATTAAGTCAGCTGTTGTATCTAAAATGGCTATTAGATTTGTCTGACGGTATAAAATTTGAGCTTACTTCTTGCTCCCTTTGTGTTTGGTTAATTTTTATACAATATCCATATTCTTCAAATATTTACATGAGAGATTTTTCCCACAGCATATCTCCACTTCCTGTTTGAAAACCAGTGACCTTAAATACTGAGAAACTCCTTAAATAGATTCTAGAGAATGATACAAGCTTTTTTCATTTTATTGTCAAGGGAAGCGTGTCAACGTGAAGATAGTCTATTCAGGCAGCATGAGTTGCTGGGGCAAGAATGTTCCAATTTACAAACAATATAAACAGACGTATTTGCTTTTGAAGTTCCTCTGATTTAGCCTTCATGTCAGAAGAAAGCAAGTTTCTTATTTTCACAGCACTGGAAAACACGTAGCGAGTTATATCATCTGACTAATCTCAGCTTCCTTCATCCATTCTTTGGAGTTATTCAAGATGAAATATGAAAATTCAGCATGAATCAATTGCTTTTTTATTCCAGTTACAAGATCATTTTGAATGTTTCTACCTGACCTAGCTCTTTCCTTCTTTCTCACATAAAATGAATAATTACAGTACTTCCATCACTAACACCTACTGCTTTCATTCTCACATCTGACATTGTTACCACATAAGTGGGAAACAGCAGCCTGACTCGCCCCTGAGATACGCTAGTTTTATTGAAATGGATGGAACATCACCAGCATAAAACTGGAGTAATGCAGTGGTGAAACATTTATTTGGTTAACTTACATAGCAAGAGAAAAATCAGCTCATTACAAAAAAACAAAAGAACCACATTTCCGTCGCTAGGCCTGTCTACGATGCATTTGCAAATTTAACACCATTAATTTGGGTTAAACAGGGACTGGGAGTGGCTGTCTCACTACAAAAGCAATTTCCCCTCTCTTGGTATTGACACTTCCTCATCGATTATTGGGGGTGGACCACATCCACCCTGATTGAATTGGCCCTGTCAACACTGGTTCTCTACTTGTAAGGTAATTCCCTTCTCTTCATGTGTCAGTATATTTATGTCTGCATCTGTAATTGTCACCCATGCATCTGAAGAAGTGGGGTTTTTACCCATGAAAGCTTATGCCCAAATAAATCTGTTAGTCTTTAAGGTGCCACCAGACTCCTCGTTGTTTTTGTGAATATAGACTAACACAGCTACCCCTCTGATATTTGCATAAATGGTGCCACTATCACACTTGGAAATCAAACCTCCATCACACATTTCAGTCTCATCACTGTTCAGCCTCTCTGGGCCTGATTTTCTACTGCCCTGCACCCTTTGCAGGAATTTACCTCTGTGCAAAGTGGACATAAAATGTTACCAAATCAGAACAGTAGAGTTTTACATCCACTTCACAGAGGCGCAAATGATGATACAGTGTTCAAGGCAGTGAGCAATCAGCCCCCCAGCGTCTATTCGCTCGCCAGTCCCACTTGTACGACATACTGAGCTTGTGTTTGGAGCAGAAATAGTTCAACAGGGCCTAACTCCGATAGGGAAGGCAGGAGCCTGGAATATATATGTTGGGGTGTTCCTTGATGTTGCAGTTGTTAATTATAGCCATTTGCCTGAAGAAAGTTGGTGTCTCCACAGTATTAAAAGGATCCTGGAGAAATCTCTTTTAGTGGCTGCACAAAAAGAAAGCACGGGATAGTGATCTTTTCCACTCCTTTGCTGCAGCATAGCAAGAATTTCAGATATCTAATCACTCCACACCTGCCCTCCTCTTCCCCCCACTCTGTTCCTTGCACTCTCTTCCCTTCAATGTCCCCTCTCACTTTACTTTTCATTGTGTTTCAGTTATCCCCTCCTAACTAAACCCCCCTTTCAGTCCACAGACATTGCCAAATATAGTGGCACTAAAGTACCATTTACCACCATCACATTGTTCACTCCGCTTGTGTGTTATACTCCTGTCTCCTATCATGTGTCTGTCTTCCCTAATGAAATTGTAAGCTCTTTGGGGCAGGGACTATCTACTGCACTGTGTTTGTAGACTACCTAATACAATGGGACCTTGATCTCGATTGGTTCCCTAGGCACTGCTGTAATAAACATTATTAATAAATGTGAAATACCTCCAAATGCATAATTGTTTGGAGAGAAGCAATTTAAAAACAAATTTATGCTGAACCTCTGTGTGAAAATACATACCTAAATCCATCAGCACCAAGATTTCACAAAAGATTGAGGATAGTAGGTGTATTATTAGTGCTGAAAGAGTCTGGGAAGAAGTTCTACAATAGGATTACTCCAAATAATGATTTTCCACTTGAGATCATATAGAGAAAGTGCCCATTTCTCCAGCAAACACTCAGCCTTCATGCCTTATCTTACATACAGCTGCCAGAATCCCTTTAAATTGTCAGAATGAAAGTTAAAATATGACTGTGTTAGACTTGTAGTAAAGAGAGTACACAACTGTATTTATTATAGACTAATAAAAATGTAGATCTGGAAGGGATCGCAAGAAGTCCACAGGATTTTGGCATCATTTCCACACACCCCCAAGTTTTCTAAATGGTACAGTCTCACTTTTAATTCCATAAGAAACTGCCCTGTTCAGTTTTTTACCCTCCTTTGTTTGTAGATCCTGATACATCAGACTTGTTCATACAAACCCCACATAACCAAATAAATTGGTTAGACCTGTGACATGTATCAATTACTTTGAAACTTGTGTATGGACCAATTACTGAATATAAACTGAGTAAGGAACTTAGATTCTGTCCTATTTGAATTACATATGCCTCCCCCTCTTCTTGAGATGAGGCTTGATTCTGCAGAGAGAAAGGATGGTGTAACAAGTCACACACTCACCAGCAGGATGCCTCCTGCTGGTCGTCCTGGGAATTAGCTCTTTTCCAGCCTAGCGCTCTCTGCTGCCTCATGCCCCTGTGACCCTCCCAGACCCCAGTGCCCCTCTCCTCAGGGTTCTGCCCTCCGCAATACCCCCCTACTCTGGGTTTCCCCTCCCAGGGGAACCCCCAACCCCCTAAACCCACCTTGTCCCAGCGGCTACTGCCAGCCGTCATCTAGTCCCCGCCCACTGGGGCAGACTGCAGTCTGTAATGGCCACTCATCATTGGCAAGGGGTTAGGACCAGCTGCCTCTGCCTATTCCCAGGCTGCACCTCTGTAGCCCCAGTTCCTTTGTAGGCCTTCACCAAGGCCTGCAGCCTGGGGGTTTACCAAGCTGGAGCTCCCCAGCTCCTCTTACCCTTCCTCAGCACTGCTTTACTTCAAGTACCTTGCTCCACCACCCATTTCCTCTGTGACCTTGGGCATGTCATTTAGGGCAGTTTGAAGTAGAAGTGTGTGAATAGCAGTGCTACACTGTAGCTTCCCCATGTGGATGCTGTGGGTATGAACTAAAAGATTCCTAGATTGCCTTAACTTAGTCCTCTTCCATCAGGACATTAATGTCAAGTAGGAATCATTTAGTTTGCCCCTGCAGTGTCCACACAGGGGATTTGTGGTACAGTGCCATTCACACCCCCTGTATTCTGAACTGCAGGGCAGTGTAGACATTCCCTAGCCTCTCTCTGCCTCAATTTCATCATCTGTAAAATGGGAATAATCTCACTTCCCTTACCTCACAGGAGTGCTAGGAGTTGTTCAGATACTTTGGTCATGGGGGCCATACAAGTATTTATGACAGACAGATGGTGTCCACATAGCTAACACTGACTCAGTAGTTGGGCTATCTAGTTTTGAAACTCACCAATCAGAGTGAGCCTGAGGTGCCACCATCAAACCAACACACCACAGATTGAACCAAGGACTTCCAGAGCTAAAAGCACGAGCTGTTGTAGCTTGAGCTAAACCTCACTGGCTGGGGACTGTAAAAGATTCATGTTCACTCTGGATTGGCACAGAGCAGATCTATAAACACACTCACCAGTGGGTTACCCTGTGGTTTACTGCACTGCATTTTAATTTGTCCTGAGAGAACAGAGCAGAATCTGAAAAATAAAATACCAAGAACTGATATGTTTGTTCTTTTAATATCACACTGTTTTTCTCTTTGCTGACAGAAATACTACTGGCAATTCAAATGTATGATATATATATTGTTAAGAGTTTTGTTTTGTATTCTTCAAAGCACCATTATGAAATGGTTCATACACTGGTAGACTATTCTTAAGCAGCAACATTCCAGTCTTTCAGTTCTATCAAGATATGAATATAAAACAAGTTGAAGATATGTTTCTGTATGGAACAATCCTTTCAAGAAATGTTCTCTGTGCAACATTCACTCAGGGAAAATCAAAGGCATATGTTTATCCATTGCCTCTAGCCCTATGAAAGCTACTGTTCTGGGTAAGAGGGTTAGCAAACATGTTGTTAAGACAAATCACAGAGGAATATACTGTAAATTAAGACAAGTGGTATTATGCATGGTTAGAAGTTATATGGAGCATGTTGGTAGCTATTTACACTGGTTTACAATTTTTGAGAAGTCGTCTGCTTCAGAGATAAAATGTGCTATTTATTATGTATTTTGATGTGCTGAATTCAAATATGACAATTAAAACAACTGATTGGCTACTGTGTCTAAGATAATATGTAAAAACTTAACTATGTCTATGTATATTGTGTAGATAGAGTTTTAATCATAAATTGTAAACCTAGGTCTTTTCATGTGTTTATGGTTGCTTTACATGATAATATTTCACCTGTCCTGTTTATGTAACACTTTAAAAATCAGCAAAAGGGTTATATAAATAAAATTTATTATGAAACAAAAGGCAAAAACCTATTCTGTACATAGTTTAGTCCTATTCAGTGTCTACTCGGCGCTTCTTGGCTTGTCTCTTGTATTCATTAAATGGAGCATCTCTTGTCACTGTCCAGCAATAGTCTGCAAGCATTGATGGGCTCCATTTACCCTGATAGCATTTCTCCATTGTTGCAATGTCCTGGTGAAATCGCTCGCCGTGCTCGTCGCTCACTGCTCCGCAGTTCGGTGGAAAAAAATCTAGACGAGAGTGCAAAAAAATGTATCTTTAGTGACATGTTGCAACCAAGGCTTTTGTACGCCTTGAGGAGGTTTTCCACCAACAACCTGTAGTTGTCTGCCTTGTTATTTCCGAGAAAATGTATTGCCACTAACTGGAAGGCTTTCCATGCCGTCTTTTCCTTGCCACGCAGTGCATGGTCAAATGCATCATCTCGAAGAAGTTCAGGAATCTGAGGACCAACAAAGACACCTTCCTTTATCTTAGCTTCACTTAACCTTGGGAATTTTCCACGGAGGTACTTGAAAGCTGCTTGTGTTTTGTCAATGGCCTTGACAAAGTTCTTCATCAGACCCAGCTTGATGTGTAAGGGTGGTAACAAAATCTTCCTTGATTCAACAAGTGGTGGATGCTGAACACTTTTCCTCCCAGGCTCCAATGACTGTCGGAGTGGCCAATCTTTCTTGATGTAGCCACTTGCACGACTATCCCATTCGCAGTACTTTATGTATCCAGTCTGCAGACCAAGCAAGAGAGCAACAACCTTCAAATCGCCACAAAGCTGCCACTGATTTGGTCATAGTTTATGCACCTCAAAAGTTGTTTCATGTTGTCATAGGTTTCCTTCATATGTACTGCATGACCAACTGGAATTGATGGCAAAACATTGCCATTATGCAGTAAAAGAGCTTTAAGACTCATCTTCAATGAATCAATGAACAGTCTCCACTCATCTGGATCGTGAACGATGTTGAGGGCTGCCATCACACCATCGATGTTGTTGCAGGCTACAAGATCACCTTCCATGAAGAAGAATGGGACAAGATCCTTTTGACGGTCACGGAACATGGAAACCCTAACATCACCTGCCAGGAGATTCCACTGCTGTAGTCTGGAGTCCAATAGCTCTGCCTTACTCTTGGGTAGTTCCAAATCCCTGACAAGGTCATTCAGTTCACCTAGTGTTATGAGGTGTGGTTCAGAGGAGGAGGATGGGAGAAAATGTGGGTCCTGTGACATTGATGGTTCAAGACCAGAAGTTTCATCCTTTTCCTCTTCCTCGTCTAATTCAAGTGAGAATGATTCTGGTGCATCAGGAACCGGCAGTCCTTCTCCATGGGGGTACTGGGCGTATAGCTGATGGAATGTTTGGATAATGCACAGTCCACTTTTTCTTCTTTGACACACCTTTCCCAACTGGAGGCACCATGCAAAAGTAACAATTGCTGGTATGATCTGTTGGCTCTCTCCAAATCATTGGCACTGCAAAAGGCATAGATTTCCTTTTCCTGTTCAACCACTGGTGAAGATTTGTTGCACAAGTGTTGCAGCATATGTGTGGGGCCCACCTCTTGTCCTGATCTCCAATTTTGCAGCCAAATAAAGATGATAGGCTTTCTTAACTATAGTGATTATACTGCGCTTTTGTGATGCAAAAGTCACTTCACCACAAACAAGCAGAAGTTATCTGCACTGTTCACACAAGTACGAGGCATCTCTGCTCACTTTGGCTAAACAGAAACGTGTCCCTTTGCAAAATCAAACACTGACAAATAAGAGAGCACGACACTGTATGATTTCTAGTGCTGATATAGGGCAATTTGTTCAGCAGAGTGATGTAAGCTTTGTTATGATTGCATCATCCATGACTTCTAGGAATAACATGATGCAATTCGTATCATGTATGACACAATACCAGCTTCAGATTGCATCATTCATTGTTTTGCCTAAAAAGCAAGTACTGTCCAAACCCAGTCATAGATTTATTCATAGATCTAGAGATTTATTCATAGATCTAGTCAAAGATGTATTTTAGTCATTTCTGGTTTAAATTGAGATCCCTTCCCTTTATAACTCACTTATCCTCCGCCATTCCCAAGTCAAGGGTTGTATATACTGACCCAACAGCATATCTTGAAAACTAGAGCCAATCAACAATTTTAAGCATCATTTTCGTTCTCAGTGACCCAGAATTAGTAAAGTTTGACTACATTTATTTCAGAAGCATTTTGGCTGTAGAGCAGTGTTATCTTTCCTCAGAGAGATTTTTAGGGCTGCTGGCTTGTCCCCACCAGCCCATTAAGGACTAACATTACACCCCAAACTCTATTCAGACCGATCCCTCAGAGTACAGTTTTATTCTTAAAAACAAAACTCACACAAACTGGTTGAAAGACTGTCACAGGACACACCACTCACTGCTGGACTGGCACCTCCTTCTGGTACTCTGGGGATTAGCTCGAGGCTGACACTCCCCGTCTGTGGTTTGCACATTATCACTCCAATTGCCTGCAGTTCCTCTTACAGCCTCAGGAACTGCAGTGTCCTTTTTGTGGCTCACTGCCAATGGCTGGTAGGGGGACCCAGGCCTGCCCTCTTCTCTGGGTTCCAGTCCAGTGACCCTCAGCTCAGAAAACCGGGCCTTCACTCTCTGGCATCACTGATCTCTCTCTAGGCTTCTTCTTACCACTGGTTTCCCATTTCTTCCCTAGGCCTACCATTTTCCAAAACCTTTTCCTAGTGAGTGACAGCAGCCTGCAGTCCCCACTCACTCCTCCCTTTCTCCTAACTGCTCCAAGTAATGGGCTTAATTGGCAGAAAGAGAGATTGGCTAGATATTAAGAAAAGCTTTCTATCTATAAGGGTACTTAAGCTAGCTCTGGAATAGGCTTCCAAGAGAGGGTTGTGGAATTCCCATCACCAGTGTTTTTTTAAGAAGAGGTTTGACAAACACCGGTCAAGTGTGATCTAGGTTTACTTGGTCCAGTCTCCCCAGGACAGAGTTCTGAACTTGATGACCTCTCAAGATCCCTTCCAGCTGTCCATTTCTATGAGACTATGAAAGTAACACAAACAAAGTTATTCCCCTGACTAAAGTAGGCTGTGGGGGCCCAGAGGCCCCTTGTGTCTCTTCCCTCTGTCCAGGACAAGACAAATGACCCAACTTCTTTCCTAGAGCTCCTCTCCTCAACTGAGCTTTTTTAGCCCTTTATAGGAATCACCTGACCTGTTCTGAGCTGGGTCTGATAATCCAACAGGCCTGGCCCCAGACCCCCTGACCCTTAAAGGGGCAGATCACCCAGTTACAAAGATTTCATTGTTATTCTAAATGGGAAGAGAAAGTAAACTACAGCACTCTCTACAATACCAATCCTGAGTATTCAAGAACCATCCAATAGTAAATGGGGACCCAATAAAGCATTCCAGACCAAATTCAAAAGTACACTCCAACTGTGTCCCACCAAGGCAGTGACCCAGGCCTAGATCCACAAAGGTAGCTAGGCACCTAAATCCCAGTTTTAAGCTCCACTGCAATCCACAAACTCCCCCCCCCCCCTCCACTCAGTTGTTGCCTAACCCTGTAACTGCCTAAACTCATTTGGCACCTACATTTTCAGGATAAAATTCTCTAGGCACCTACATTTCTGCATCTGGGCATATCCACTGCTGCCTGACTCTAAGCATCTGGATGCCTATGTCCGACCTAGGCTTCACTGTGATCCACAAACTGGGGAAAGATCAGTGCCCCTCTTCTCACCACACTTGTGGGACTTAATCCAATAGGTGTGCTCAGAGGCCACTTACCAGATCATACACCATTCAAAATCTGGGCAGAGGAAGTGGTGTTACCCACCTTATAATTTTTAGCACAGTGGTTAGAGCACTCCTCTGGGATTTAGGAGAGTCAGATTTAATTCCCCCCTCTGCTTGATGGGGAAAAAAAGTTGAACAGGGATCTTCCACACCTCTCAGGCAAGTGCTCCGACTACTGGGCTATAGTTTGATGTGGGGCTTCCTCGTTGTCTCACATTGAAGCTATTCCACTTTGGATAAATAATTAAAGAATCAATGCAGCAGCAGGACTGGCCTCCGGGTCACCCACCTCCTAAGTGGGTACCCTAACCATCAGGTTTTAGAATCATTCTCTCTCTGGACCAATGACTCTAAGTATTTATCCAAGTGGATAAAGCTTTAACAGGGAAGACTGAGGAAGCCCCCCCACATCAGAATATCCCATATCTCAGTGGCTAGAGTCCTCTCATCAGCGGTGTGAGAGACCCCTGTAGGAATCCTTTCTCCCTATCAAGCAGATGTGGGGGCGGGGAATTGAATATGGGTCTCCCACAGCCCAGGAGAGTGCTTTAATCACTGGACTTTAAAATTATAAGCTGGGCACTGCTGCTATCACCCCCTCACCTCTTTCAGCTGTTCTGTGTGGAGCAAGGAAAGCCTCTAATTCACTCTCAAAAGCAATGACTTAGGCACCTCAGCCTTCTGCCTCCAGGAAAAGAATTCCTGGCTGTGCATTGCTAAGCAAAGGTAGGTGCCTCCCTGCAGCATGGACCTAGGTGCCTAACTGTACGCAAGGGGAGGGTTAGATCATATCCCTGTCCTTGGCATCTCCCATTGACTAGTTTAGATGGCTCCCCATCAAGCATGCTGACTTTTGCGGATTGCATTCATAGGCTCCTATCTCTTCTCAAGCATTGTACAGGAAGCCTACACACCTAACTAGACTTTGTGGAGTCCAGTGTTCGTCTAGGTGCCTAAAATCTTACAGCAGGATTGTCTGGCTATTTGGACTCTTTCCTCAGACCCTAAGCTACCAGCACTCCTAGCTACCTTCGAGACACCACTGCCTTACTGAGGAAACTACAATGCATTAGTGATCTTCCTGAAAACACCATCCTGGCCACCATGGATGTGGAAGCTCTTTGCACCAATATTCCACATGAGGATGGACTACAAGCTGTCAGGAACAGTATCCCTGATGAGGCCACAGCACACCGGGTGCCTGAGCTTTGTGACTTTGTCCTCACTCACAACCATTTCAGATTTGGGGACAACTTATACCCTCAAGTCAGCGGCACTGCTATGGGTACCTGCATGGCCCCACAGTATGCCAGCATTTTTATGGCTGACTTAGAACAACGCTTCCTCAGCTCTCATCCCCTAGCACCCCTCCTCTACTTGTGCTACATTGATGACATCTTCGCCATATGGACCCACGGGAAGGAGGCCCTTGAAGAATTCCACCTGGATTTCAACAATTTCCACCCCACCATCAACCTCAGCCTGGACCAGTTCACACAAGAGATCTACTTCCTGGACACTATAGTGCAAATAAGTGATGGTCACATAAACACCACCCTATACCGGAAACCTATTGACCACTATACTTACTTACATGCCTCCAGCTTCCATCCATCCAGGACACATCATACGATCCATTGTCTACAGCCAAGCCCTAAGATACAACCACATTTGCTCCAATCCCTCAGACAGAGACAAACACCTACAAGATCTTTATCAAGCATTCTTAAAATTACAATACCCACCTGGGGAAATGAGGAAACAGATTAACAGAGCAAGATGGGTACCTAGAAGTCACCTATTACCGGAAAGGCCAAACTAGGAAAATAACAGAACACCACTGGGCATCACATACAGCCCCAGCTAAAACTTTTCCAGCACATCATCAACAATCTACAACCTATCCCGGAAAACGATCCCTCACTCTCACAGACCTTGGCCAGTCTCACTTACAGACAGCCCTCTAAACTGAAGCAAATACTCACCAGCAACTACACACCACACCACAGAAACACTAACCCAGGAACCAATCCCTGTAGCAAACCTTGTTGCCTACTCTGTCCCCATATCTACTCTAGCGACACCATCAGAGGACCCAGCCACATCAGCCACACTATCAGGGACTCATTCACCTGCACATCTACTAATGTGATATATGCCATCAGGTGCCAGCAATGCCCCTCTGCCATGTACATTGGCCAAACCGGATAGTCTCTACATAAAAGGATAAATGGACACAAATCAGACATCAGGAATGGTAACATACAAAAGCTAGTAGGAGAACACTTCAATCCTCCTGGACATTCTATGACAGATTTAAAAGTTGCCATACTTGAACAAAAAAATTTCAGAAACAGACTTCAAAGAGAAACTACAGAACTAAAATTCATTTGCCAATTTAACACCATTAATTTGGGCTTGAATAGGGACTGGGGGTGGCTGGCTCGCTACAAAAGCAATTTTGCCTCTCCTGGAATTGACACCTCCTCATCAATTATTGGGAGTGAACTACATCCACCCTGATTGTATTGGCCCTGTCAACACTGGTTCTCCACTTGTGAGGTAACTCCCTTCTCTTCATGTGTCAGTATAACAATGCCTGCATCTGTAATTTTCATTCCATGCATCTGAAGAAGTGGGTTTTTTGCACACGAAAGCTTATGCCCAAATAAATCTGTTAGTCTTTAAGGTGCCACCAGACTCCTTGTTGTTTAGGTGCCTAAAAGTTAGGCACCTCGACTCTGAGCATTGAAATGTCTATGTCCCTTTGTGGATCCAGGCCACAGAGCAGCTGTGAACCCTGCTGAATTGTCAGGATAAGAGGGGTTTGTGGCAGCTTTGCATCACCAGAGTGATTCAGAGCACGCAACTAGAGTGTGCTGGTGAAACTGGCTGCTAAGAATTAACTGCAAGTAAATGATAGATAAAAACAAGGGATTATTTGGGCACAGTCACTTTACCAAAACTGACAAAAATCCATGAGATTAAAAGATGTCACTTGAAAACCTTGGGTGCATCAAATCCTAAAGCTCCTACTCACTGACTCAAGCAAATGGGAGTTCTGCTAACCTGAGTAAGAACTGCAAGATCTGGAGTTTTTATGTTCTGTGTTTCAATACATTTTTCTCTCAACACCTTTGTTATTTAAATGCATGTTGTAGTAGGAACGAGAAGAAATGGGTAAGATCTACTAACTGATATTAAAACAAATCCAGTGGGCCTGATTCTTCTCTCATTCACACTTTTGTAAAACAGGTGCAACTCTACTGAAGGTAATAGAGTTAAACTGCCATAAAACCTGGGAGGTCAGACTCATGCCTTGTGTGTCTCCAAAATGCATATTAACAAGTTATTGTACCAGAAGTCCTGTGCCAGCATAAGCTACACAGATCTCCTTGTCGCCAGCAAGTTCACGGTATGTTAATTTTGGAAGTTTGGCAGTACAAAGCCTGGATAACATTGGGTTTATTTTCACTGAAGTTATGTTTGAAGCCATCTCCTAATGGTGTTATCATGAAACTGGTTTCCCCGAACTAATAAAAACTAACCTTCACAATGTCTCAAAGAACATCACTCAGACCAGGGTGAGCTACTAATGGATTTGCTGTACGCTGTGGAGTTAGTTCTGTCACCCTTATTTATACTGAGTTGTGCACTTAATTTCCATTGATTTAACCCAGATCCTCTAAGACAGCGGTTGTCAAATGTTAGCAAGCCAAGAACCCCCGTTTAGATTTAAAAATTTTGGGGACCCCAAGCCTCCTTGCTTAGCCCTTGCCTCACCCTCTTCTCCAAGGCCCCACCCCTCTGCTCACTCCATCCCCCCTTCCTCCATCGCTCGCTGTCCCCGACCCTCTCTCACATTCACTAGGCTAGGGCAAAAGGGGGTGCGGCCTCTGTCAGGGAGTTTGGATGCAGGGTGCAGGTTCTGAGAGGGAGTTTGGATGCAAGGTGTAGGCTCTGGGCTGAGGCAGTGGGTTGGGGTGTGGAAGGGGGTGAGGGTTACAGGCTCTGACCGGGCAGCGCTTACCTCAAGCGGTTCCTGAAAGCGACCAGCACAGCACTCTGGCAGCAACTCGTAGGCGGGGAGGCCTGGGGGTCTTTGTGTGCTGCCCCTGTCTGCAGGCACTGCCCCTGCAGCTCCCATTGGTCACAGTTCCTGGCCAATGGGAGCTGTGGAGTCAGCTCTTGGGACAGGGCAGTGTGCAGAGGGGATGCAGGGATGTGCTGGCCACTTCTGGGAGCACTGCGGACCCAGGGCAGATAGAAAGCCTGCCTTAGCCCCATTGCGCTGCTGGACTTCTAGTATGCAGGAGGCGCTGGGAGGGAGAGGGAGGGAGTGGGAGGAGTTGAGCAGCAGGGCCCACAGGCCCCCTGGGGTACACCTGGGGACCCCTAGGAGTCCGCAGACCCCAGTTTGAGAAATGCTGCTCTAAGACATTAAGTGTTTTATCATTGGTGATACCATGGAATAAGGTATCAGACCAGTTGAAAACATTTATTCAGCAAGTGATCATGAGTGAAACGACTTTTGGTGGCCACATCTTGTTCATAATGAATGTTTTCCACACCATCATAAGTAGACCTGAAATTATATAGCAGAGGGGCTTCAATCAGGAAGCTCACAGGGAGTCTGACACACTGTGTCTGACCATGATCTGTGCTTGTCAGCTCCTAAACTGCCAGTATTAAAACATAGGCTGAATAAATGCCTGATTTGCAGTCCATCCAGATTACACACGAGATGGACATAATTTATTAAAGCACGTAACAGTTACTAGATTATTTTGAAATTAATGGGTTTCCCTTTGAACTGCGGCTGTAGTTATTCATATTGTTCAAATATTACCTCTCCTTACAAAGTGCTGGCTGATACTGGTGACATGATATATGCTGTTTCTTTCCTTTACTGGTAGATGTCTGATGTTTTGTTACTGCTGTATCTCTGCTTTTTTTTTTTTTTTTTTAAATGATTGTGTTACTTCTTCAGACATTTCCTTGGAACGAAAGTGGCTGTCAAGCTTTCATTCCCAGACTTATCTTAGAGGGATTTGGATTTTACTTGTATTTTATAGCAGTCCCCCTGTGTTCCAGCCATTTTGTTGTAAATAGTCTCTTCACTAAAGTGAGATGCAGCATCAATACATAAATAATATGTCACAAGTTTCTTTGGGCTATTTACAGAGAAAGCACCATCTCTTCGCTCCTTTCTCACATTTAAAGTACAGTCTTAGCATTAGAAACAATTCAACATAAATAAAACCAAAGCTCTGCTGAGAAGCTTTTTTAGCCTAATACCACTCAATGATTTGCTCAATATTATTCCCTCTCACCTTTAAAAGTCTAGAATGGCCTAACGGGCCTGATTCTCTATTGTTTTGCACCTTGTGCAGTCTTTTACAACTGTGCAAAGTGGCTGTAAAACATTGCCACCAGTATAAATGAGTGGTGATTCTGATTTGGTAGCATTTTACAACCACATTGCACAGGCATAAATAACCAGACAAGATACAAGTCAATGGAGAATCAGACCCTTTCCCTTTATCACTACAGTATGCATCTGGTAATCCAGATTAGAAGCAGGTCACTGGATAAATGAGTTCATACTGAAATAGAAGCCTTATATGAGAGTAACTATAAAGCATGGCCCTTGGGTAAGTCCTTAAGCCAAGTCCCTTGCTGCTACTGTCCTGTTTTTGTGTTCCCATCACAAGGACTTTGTTACTAGAGTGGCCCCAGAAATGATTGCTTGTGATCCTATTGTAGCATCATGTCTATATTTCTTTTGCAAGCTCCTTAGATCAGGGATTTGTTTTTATCTGAACTGGGAGGCATCTAGCACACTTCTGGATGTCATTAAAAAAAGAAATAATGGTAAAAGAAAATAACTTTTTAAAAAGTACAAAGCAAATCAATTATTATTTGTTTTTATAAAAAAAGGTGTTTGAAAATGCTACTTGATGCAGCACTAACTGCAGTGCAGTGGAAGAAATTAAAGACAGAACTTGAGGCAAGCAGCAGTCATTTTTTAAAAAGTGCCTGTACAGAACCAGACAAACCTGTTAATAAAATCCTAAGTAATAATGTGTCTGGGGTCTGTCCAGTTGGACATCAAAACTCCCATGAAACACAGCTAAAAAAAGAAGGAATAAATTACAAGGTCCTGGCAAATATCCCCTCTCATTGGAGCCAGTTCTGCTGAACATCCAATGCTGTGTGTGCTAAGTATTTGAGGAACATATAACAGCTGCTTACATGTGACAGCATATGCTTCAGCAACAAAGAGAGTACCCAGGGTTCTGGCTGGGTTTGTACAGCCTGCATTGAAGCCTGTGTCACTACACCTACACTGCTCGATTTGTCCATGTGATATAGGTGAAGCTAGCTTTGGTACATCTACCAGAGCTGCAACAGCACCTTGGATTGCAGGATAGACACACCCTTTCAGATACACCTCTACCCCAATATAATGCGTATAAAATGGGAATAAGACTAGCCCTTCACCTCCTAGGGATTTTGTGAAAATAAGTTAATGTTTGTAAAGCACTTAGATACTGTAGTCTTGAGCGCCACAGAAATATCCAGGAGGAAATTAATCATTCTGCCTTCAAAGCAGAGTTTGAAAAGTGTGCAGGGAATAAGGCCTGGGGGCCATGTGGAACAAAATAGTACACCTTTACCCCGAACGAACGCGACCCAATATAACACGAATTCTGATATAACGCGGTAAAGCAGTGCTTCGGGGGGGAGGGGCTGCACACTCCAGCGGATCAAAGCAAGTTCGATATAACGCGGTTTCTCCTATAACGTGGTAAGATTTTTTGACTCCCGAGGACAGCGTTATATTGAGGTAGAGGTGTATATGATAATGCATACATACAAAGTGTCTAATTATGTTGTCTCAAGCAACCTTAATTTTTGCATTTCCTAACTCTTAAGTGCTTGACTTTGTAACTATAGTGTTCTTTTAAATGCCGCTGTTTGGGTATAATTATTTATATATTTGATTACTATACAAGACCCTTACACTGACATTTTTAATGCTAAACAAATCTCCTCTCTTTCCTGCTGCACCACATCATTACTGTTAGTTCAAAATCTTCCTTTTCTGCAGCTCCTGCTACGTGGAGCAGCCCTTCTTTATCTCCACATCATCTCCATCTCTTTCCAAATCTCATCTCAAACCAGATCTTTTCTCTTGTGCCTATAAGTCTTAAATAATTGGACGGAGAGAAATTAACTTTGTAAAAGCTATAAAACCTATTGAGGTAGTATTTTATGAAAAACATGGTACAAAAATAAAGCTGTTTTGTATTGAACACAATGGACAGTACTGTGTGTGTACCTATATATGATTTGCTACACTTATTTGTATATTGCAGTTATAATACAATATTAAAATCAATCCACAATTTTAGTTGCTAAAATCAGGAGTCAGCTAATCTTAAATATCAACATTCTTTCTATACTTGATTATGTTAGGAACCAACACACCCTAGTTCAATTTGTATAGGTATCTCTATAATTAAAATTATCCCTGGCATCTCAACAAGTCAGTGTTTCTTAGGGACTCTATCAAGCTATACTCTGTTCGTTTTGTCCTATTTCTTGGGGGGGATGGTGGGCTGGGGTTTATTTATTTATTTTGTGTGTGTGTGTGTGTGTGTGTGTACGCACTAGAAAATGAGTGAGTGTATAAAAGCTTTTATTCATAGCAGGCAGAAATCTGGTGGACGGGGTCAGAATAACCCTTGGGAAAAAGAAGACAGTAACAGGAAACATCCTCTCGTCTGGGCAAAGCTAAATGAGAACTCATGAGGAATATTTTCCCAGCCTGGATAATTTTAGAAATGGCAATTTGCTTATTATTCCCTGAAAGAAAAAATAAAATAGGACTGATATCCTTAAATCTACACTATACATATTTGAAATACTACAGTACAATTTAGCCCTTTATATCACAATACATTCTTATTAGCTACGGGTAATGACAAATATGACAGAACTCTCAGACAGTTTACTCCTTCCCTCTGGCTTTATGAAGGCTTCAGAATGGAAAAAGGAAGGGAAAGCTGGCTCCCCCTCACCCCCACTACCTTGACCATGGCTCCTGCCTCCTCTGATCCCTTCCCTGGCTTCCTCTCCATTTATAAGATTTCTTTAAAAAATTATTTAAAGATATGACAAACTGAGATCAAGGCCAGCAGCAAGAGGAATCAGACATGTTTTTCCTTGGAAGGCCTGACAAGCATTAGAATGATCCTGTCTCATGGGATTTATGAACTGGAAAAGATCTTCTCTACCAGATTACAGATTTAATATGTTCTTTCAGGATAAATATTTCTCAATCTGCAGATACAATAGCTTGAGTAAAATTACAAGGGCTATCAATCCTCCTATTCAGAAAGAACAATTGCTCGTCTTCCAAGAGGAGTTCTACAAAGCCTAATCCTCTGTCCATTATTTTTCAATATATATACAAGTCGACGGACAGATTTTTGTGAGATGCAATGGGCCCCACAATCACCAACATGCTGAATACATCCAGCTGTATCCCGAGGCAGATAGTGTCATCAGCTTGATGTCCCAGTGACTGAGAGAAATAAGCACATAGAAGAAAAGCAGCTGGCTCCAGGTAAAAATCAATCCAAGCTCAAGATCAGGATGGTGTACTCATGCCACATGCAGATGATGAAGTATCTTCCAGACATAGGGTACATAAGGTAATATATTTTATTAGACCAAGCCTTCGAGCTTACATAGAGCTCTTCTTCGAGTCTGAGAAAAGTACTTACAGCGTCACAGCAAAATACAAGGGGGAATAGATTGTTAAGCATAATGAGTTAACACATGTTGCAAAAGACCATTCTAGGCCATTAGTAATTAAGGAGGATGTTAAAACAACATCTACTAGGGGAAAACATTTTAAAATCAGAAGTCCTGAATAATTTGCATCTAAGAGTCCTAAAAGAGTTGGGTGAGGAATTATCTGTCCTGCTGATGTTAATTTTCAATAAATCTTGGAAAAGCAGAGAAATTCTAGAAGATTGGAATCTTGTATTAATATTCACAACGAGCAAGTGGGATGATCCAGATAATTATAGGCTGGTTAACCAGACATCAATACCAGCCAAAATAATGTAAAAGCTGAAATAGCACTCAGTTTATAATGAATTAAAGCATGTGAATATAAATTAATTCCAGTCAACATAGTATTATGGAAAATAGGTCTCGTCAGACAGACCTGATTTCATTTTTGGATGCACTTACAAGGTCGGTTGATAAAGGTAACTGGGCAGATGGAATAGGATACATTGATTTTGTAAAGTATCAGAGGGGTAGCCGTGTTAATCTGAATCTGTAAAAAGCAACAGAGGGTCCTGTGGCACCTTTGAGACTAACAGAAGTACTGGGAGCATAAGCTTTCATGGGTAAGAACTTCACTTCTTCAGATGCAGATGACTTGCATCTGAAGAAGTGAGGTTCTTACCCATGAAAGCTTATGCTCCCAGTACTTCTGTTAGTCTCAAAGGTGCCACAGGACCCTCTATTGATTTTGTAAAGTCTTTGACATGGTACCACACCACACTCTGATTAAAAGCAAGGCACATTACAATATCAACAAAGCACCCATTACATGGATTAAGAACGGCTAACTAACAGATCTCAAAAAATAATCATCAATGGGGAACCATAATTAAATAGGGGTGTTTTGGACCGGGGGTTCCCTAAGGATTGATGCTAGACCCAATGTTATTCAACATCATCATCGATGGTCTGGAAGTAAATATAACATCAATGCTGATAAAATTTGTGGATTCCACAAAGATTGGTGGTGTGTAAATAATGATGAGGAAAGAGCAGACATACTGAGTGACGTGGATTGCTTGGAAACCTGAGTCCATGCAAACTAAACGCATTTTAATACAGCCAAATGCAAAGTTATACATCTAGGAAGAAAGAATGCAGGCCATGCCTACAGAATGGGGCTCTGTATGCTGGAAAGCAGTGACTCTGAAAAGGATTTGGGGTCATAATGGACAAAGAACGCAAACAAGCTCCCAGTGAGATGCTGTGGCAAAAAGAGCCAATGCAATCTTTTGAGGGCTTGCCTAGTGATATCTGAACACTTGAAATTGGCAATATTGCATCACACCAGGAAGTTGGATTATCCATTGTGATCCTTTCATAGTCATTGTTTTCCAGGACACAGTTCCCCTATCCTGTAAGTATGACCTATGTTCTCTGTTACTAGAAACGTGACCTTGTATTAATATGCATGTTGTTCAAATGAGCCCAGCTTACCAAGTGATCCAGATTCTTTTCTATAACTGACCTCCTGCAAACATTACTGGCAATATTATTATATTTTCTTCTAGATCACTTAAAGAGATTGAACAGAACTAAGCCAAGAACTGGTCCTACAAGACCTCCTAAAATCACCCCTACAATGTTACCACACTATTTGGACTTAAGGTATGCCAGTACTTCAGGGGAAGTCATGGCTGACTAACCTAATTGCCTTCTATGATGAGATAACTGGCTCTGTGGATGAGGGGAAAGCAGTGGATGTGTTATTCCTTGACTTTAGCAAAGCTTTTGATACGGTCTCCCACAGTATTCTTGCCGCCAAGTTAAAGAAGTATGGGCTGGATGAATGGACTGTAAGGTGGATAGAAAGCTGGCTAGATCGTCGGGCTCAACGGGTAGTGATCAATGGCTCCATGTCTAGTTGGCAGCCGGTTTCAAGCGGAGTGCCCCAAGGGTTGGTCCTGGGGCCGGTTTGGTTTAATATCTTCATTAATGATCTGGAGGATGGTGTGGACTGCACTCTCAGCAAGTTTGCAGATGACACTAAACTAGGAGGCGTGGTAGATACAATAGAGGGTAGGGATCGGATACAGAGGGACCTAGACAAATTAGAGGATTGGGCCAAAAAAAAACCTGATGAAGTTCAACAAGGACAAGTGCAGAGTCCTGCACTTAGGACGGAAGAATCCCATGCACTGCTACAGACTAGGGACCGAATGGCTAGGTAGCAGTTCTGCAGAAAAGGACCTAGGGGTCACAGTGGACGAGAAGCTGGATATGACAGTGTGCTCTTGTTGCCAAGAAGGTGAACGGCATTCTGGGCTGTATAAGTAGGGGCATTGCCAGCAGATCGAGGAACGTGATCGTTCCCCTTTATTCGACATTGGTGAGGCCTCATCTGGAATACTGTGTCCAGTTTTGGGCCCCACACTACAAGAAGGATGTGGAAAAATTGGAAAGAGTCCAACGGAGGGCAACAAAAATGATTAGGGGTCTGGAGCACATGACTTATGAGGAGAGGCTGAGGGAACTGGGATTGTTTAGTCTCCCGAAGAGAAGAATGAGGGGGGATTTGATAGCAGCCTTCAACTACCTGAAGGGGGGTTCCAAAGAGGATGGAGCTTGGCTGTTCTCAGTGGTGGCAGATGACAGAACAAGGAACAATGGTCTCAAGTTGCAGTGGGGGAGGTCCAGGTTGGATATTAGGAAAAACTATTTCACTAGGAGGGTGGTGAAACACTGGAATGCGTTACCTAGGGAGGTGGTGGAGTCTCCTTCCTTGGAGGTTTTTAAGGCCTGCCTTGACAAAACCCTGGCTGGGATGATTTAGTTGGGAATTGGTCCTGCTTTGAGCAGGGGGTTGGACTAGATGACCTCTTGAGGTCCCTTCCAACCCTGATATTCTAGGATACTGGCCTACCTAACCCAATGGGGATAAAAGTGGTGATCTGCCCTAAAGGAATTGCCAGAGGGTTTGTCTCTGACCCACAGAGGACTCCCCAGAGCTGGCTAATCCTGCTAACCCTTGAAAGGACACGGATACAGCCTTCCGATCAAGAATGGGTGCACAAGCAGTAATACTTTGAAAACAAAAAGTCTTATTTATTTGAGAGAAAAGTAGGTGATTACAATATATTTAGTAAAGAAAGAAAGGAAAAGAAAAGGTCACAACATATACTATTCAGTAAAATAAGAAAGGAAAAAATTACAATGGATCATAGGTAATAAGTAAGGCTACATTTATGTCAGAGGTTATAGAAGTCACAGAATCCGTGACTTCCAGAGACCTCCATGACATTCTCTGCTTCAGCCCCAAGGGCTGTGGGACTCTGGAGCTGGCAACCAGCAGGGCCCTGACAGGGTTCCAGTGACAGGCTACAGCAGCAACAAGCAACTGGGGGTCCCCTACAAGGTTCCAGCAATGGGCCATGTGAGGGGAAAGGGGGACGCCTCAGGCAAGCAGCTAAATAAATATATGGAGATATACCTATCTCATAGAATTGGAAGGGACCCCGAAAGGTCATTGAGTCCAGCCCCCTGCCTTCACTAGCAGGACCAAATACTGATTTTGCCCCAGATTCCTAAGTGGCCCCTAAGGATTAAACTCCCAACACTGGGTTTAGCAAGCCAATGCTCAAACCACTGAGCTATCCCTCCCCACAGCTAGGAGTGTCCCATTTTTCCTTTGGCAAATATGGCCACCCTGCAGCTCCCAGCCACCCTGGGCAGAGGGCCTCCCCCCAAGCTTGCAGCTGCCATGGGCAGAGGGAGATCCCCACAGCTTCCAGCTGCCACGGTGGCTGGGGAAACCATGGAGCTGCAGCAGCAAAAGTCACAGACAGGTCATGGGCAATAAACAAAAATTCACAGAAGCTGTGACCCATCCATAACTTTTATTAAAAATAACCATGACAAAATCTTAGCCTTAGTAAGAAGGCACAAGTGGATTACTTTTAAAGATCATACATTCAATTGACTCAGAAATTTAAACAGACTATGAGATAAATACAGTGTTGCAAGTTGGTACACACTGAACTTTTCATATATAGGGGTAAGGCCTCTAATATAATAACATAAGACTTATTACAATGTAACATATAAGTACCCAATGCAGATCCATAAAACAGCGCTAGGACATAGCATTAAAGAAACATTGAACAATTATCATTCTGTGAGCAGTGGCCAGCCACTCACAGGACAGGGTGGGGCAGATCACACTCAGAAGCAGGCATCCAGACTTATTAAGGGACACACACAAGCACTCTTAAAATAGACAAAAAAAAAATCAGACTGACAGTCCTTCACCAATCCCTCTAATTATCAGGGGTCCTTCTGCTCTGTCAATCACCACTCTCAATTCCACACTGCTATTGGGTTACCCATACACACAAGCTTGACAGCTGACTCCTTATAGTTAGTTTCTGGCCTTCTCTGATTGGTTGACCTTTCAAACTGGGATCTCCGTGTGTGGGTGGCAACTCATTCAGCCAATCAGCCCTGCACTGACATCTTAGCTACTCCTCCTCCTGCCCCCCTGCCTCCAGGTGTTTTAGAGTGGGTTGAGTCATACTTCCTGAAATTTGTTCAACCTTTGTTTCTTACTTGCTATTGGCCAATGTAGGCACCTCAGGATGAAGACAGGTACTTAGTGGGATTTTCAGAAGTGCCTAACTCCCTTAAAGCACTTCTGAAAATACCACTAGGTGCCTATCTGCATTCTGAAGCACCTAAATACCTTTACAAATCTGGCCCTTGACTGGTTTTGTTTAATCTGTCTATTCAAGTCATTATTCTAATTGATGGAACTGGAATAAAGCAAAAAGCAAAAAGATTCTTAGAAACAATCAATCCACATCTTTGTTGAAAGACAAAGACAGAAAGACAGTAAGATGGCCTCACTCAAAGAAATGAGTAGCTAACAGGATATGATAACATCTACTTCTTAGTAGTCCTGGACTACGCAAATTGCCTTGTCAACTTGTATAGACACTCTATTGTACCTTAGGACAACGATAGTATGTAGAGTTAATATTTATAGACCTCTCCAAGGTCTTTGGGGTATATTATGGAGCTGCATTCTCAACAATTCAGCCTTTGGCTTTGGCCTGTCTATATGTCTTAATCATATTTTTCATAGAAAATCAGGCTGCAGGAACATGATTTCATCTCCACCAGCAATTAGACAGAAAGTGAAGAGGGAGACAGGTCTCAGACCAACAATTTTGGGGGTATTATTGTTTATCTGTCACTAGTGCTCCAAGGCACAGATAGTATTTGTGCATCCAATTTCGGCATTAATATATGCTACAAGTACTGAGCTCCGCGCTGCTGTTGTTTGATCATTCCAAAAACAATGCAAGTTCAGTTAAGGACAATTCTCTTTCTCTAAATACATACACACATACAACCAATGATACCATGGGGGAGAACTTTTGTAAATCCCTCACTGAAGTTTTACCACCATATTGAAGGGAGGATTGGGGTGATCTCTCTGGTTTTATGTACTTTTCCCCTCATCTGCATACCACTAAACTTATGCCACAGTGATTATTTATTCCTGGGACTCATAAAAAGCTACTGATGAGCAGATTGAACCAAACAATTTTTTTTTTTAAGTTGGACGGGCAGATACCCCATAGTTCCCTACAAAGTTTCCACCCTCACTTCCAATTACAAAAGTTAAACACTGTGCTGTATCCTTGGTATATTTTTGAGGAACAAAGTATAAAAGCCTTTTTAGCAGAGTGCATCTTTATATAAGTTTATTTGCCTAGTTGTGCTGCCTCCTCATTTGATTACAGGCATAAGAGAGTTATTATTTAACTGCCAAAGCAAATTAATGGATCCCCTGGTCTCTCACTCCTCCTGAACACAAATGACATGCACTGTGAGCTTTATCACACACTAATGGGGAAAAAATTAACACAGGGTTTATTGCAAGCTAATTGGGTACACTTTTGTGGGAGCCTCTTGTTAAAATATTGGCAGGAGATCACTGTTAAAGACTGAATTTGCTAGAGATTAGCAGAGATAAAATCTAAATGAAATTAATGCCTTTCTTGGTCCTTTGTACTCTGTAGAAAAGATCTTGACAGGGGTTAAGACCTGAATATTTCCACTCCATGAACCTTCTCAATATAATTCACAGGGCAATCTTAAAACATATTTCTATTTCTAACATTTAAAAACATTTTTATTCTCAAACTTCTTAGGCCAAATTCATCCTTCAGTGGACAGCAATAGGGTTTCACCAAGAAGTAATATGACATAATAATCTTAGTGGTTAGATTTCAAGAGTTGTGATTTTTAATCCTTTGAATAAGTCCGAGTATAACACTTGCACCCCACCCTTACCACAATCACACAAACAGTGTGGCTTGCTTTCTTTACAGGGAGGATTTGGATGGGATTCATACAAGTGGCTCAGGGGAATGGCAGAGCATGTGGGTCCTTACCTAGCCATTCGCTGGGTTTCTTTTTTGAATGAATATGTAATTGGGTCTGTCACAGAGTGACACTGGCCCTATAAGGGGGAGTAGGGCCAGTGCACCTGTGACTCATCAGCTTACTCCAACTGGGTTTTAAGAAAGGGCACCTCAGCCATATAAAGCAGGGAGTGCCTGATGACATACAGGGAGATCTGGTGAGTCAGAGTCACCTTTCTTAGTCAGAAAGGGGCAGGTGAGAGCTACCTAGGAGTCAGCAGAAGGTCTCTGGGGAAAGCTGCAGAGAGCATTCTACTTTCTGCAGGACCTCTCTAGAAAGAAGGAGGAATTAGTGGAGGGGCTAGCCTGCTGATCTTCCTGAGCCAAAGGCAGCACTGGGAGGCTGAGAAGGGCTGAGGGCTAGGAAGCCAGACAAGGAGCTAGCTGGCTGAACTTCCTGAGCCAGAAAGCAATGGCTAAAGAAGACTGGAAATGGCTGAAGGCTGAGTGTATCAGAGGAAGATGTCTGCTGGCTCTCTGAGCTGGAGAGCTGAAGCTGGAGGACCAGAAAAAGTTGAAAACTGGGAGTTGGGTGGTGAAGAGGGATGCTGGGGCTCTGTGTGATGTACTGTCTGCACTATGGTTATGGGATTTGAATTATGGTTTGTGTATGGGGCTTTTTTTGCCAATAAATTAACCCTGCAAGGGGCTAACAGCAAATTCAAAGTTGATTTAAAAAAATGTTTTCACATAACACAGAACTAGACTGTTGAACTTGTGAGGCACAGAATTTAGGAAGATTCAAAGAGCAATTGGATGTTTATATGGATAACAAGAATATTGGAAGATAAAAGCTCGTTGTAGGCTGTGTGGCCATGCCTCCCTGTCAGTCTCTGAAGGAGGCCATGCCTCTTTGCTGTCACGTGCCTATAAAGGTGAGCATTAGCTACACTTAGTGCTCTGGTCAGGCAGAGCAGTACAGCTGTCAGGGTGGGGCAGCAACACTTAGTAGGCTCTGACCTGCAATCAGGAGACTGCAATTAAGTACTCCTTGAGCCCCAGGCCCTCAGCCAGGAAAGCAGTGGGTAGGCTCTGGCCTCCAATTGGGGCAGAGTGGCTAAGCAGTCTAATATATGGAGATATACCCATCTCATAGAACTGGAAGGGACCCTGAAAGGTCATTGAATCCAGCCCCCTGCCTTTACTAGCAGGACCAAGTACTGATTTTTGCCCCAGATCCCTAAGTGGGCCCCCTCAAGGGCTGAATTCATAATCCAAGGTTTAACAGGCCAGTGCTCAAACCACTGAGCTACCCCTCCCCCCTTTGAGCTCAGGTTAGGGTTGACAAATTTCTAATTGCACAGAACTGAACACACTTTCCCCACCCCCTCTTCAACCCCTTCCCCGAGGCCCCACCCAGCACTGCCCCTTCTCAGAGCCCACACTGCCCACGAACTCCATCTCCCCTCCCTCTGTTGCTTGCTCTCCCCCATCTTCACTCACTTTCACTAGCTAGGGCAGAGGGTTGGGATGTGGGAGGAGGTGATGGCTCCAGCTGTGGGTGCAGGCTCTGGGGTGGAGCCCAGGGCAGGGGGTTGGGGTGTGGGCTCCAGCCAGGCAGCGCTTACCTCAGGTGGCTCCTCGTTGTTGATGCAGCACAACTAAGGCAGGCTTCCTACCTGCCCTGGCTCCATGCTGCTCCCAGAAGTAGCCACCATGTCTGGCCCCTAGGCAGAGGTGCAGCCAAGCAACTCTGTGCAGTGCACACTGCCTGCACCTGAAGGCACCACCCCCACAGCTCCCATTGGCTGTGGGTCCTGGCCAATGGGAGCTGTGGAGAGGGTGCTTGGGAAGGGGACAGCACGCAGAGCTTCCCTGATCAACCCTGCACCTAGGGGCCGCAGGGACATGCTGGTTGCTTCTAGGAGCTGTGCAGAGCCAGGGAAGGCAGGGAGCCTGTCTTAGCCCCACTGTACTGCCAACCGAACTTTTAACAGCCCGGTCAGTAGTGTTGACCAAAGCCGCCAGGGTCCCTTTTCGACCAGGCGTTCTGGTCAAAACCAGTATGCCTGGCAACCCTAGCTCAGGTGGGGTGCCTGAGGAGCACAGGCCTCCTGGCCTAAAGAGGGGAATCTACTTTCACCCCAGGGGTGAGGTGGCAGGGGGGACACGGGCCCGCCCAATTCCATCATGTCCCAGCCCAGGGCCCTAACATAAGTGGTGGAGTGGTCTGCCACTGGGTCAGCGGGGATCCTCCCACAACACATTGACCTTGTGTCAGGCAAACTCCCAACCATACTGTTACCTGGTTTCCCTGGGCCGCTTCCTTCTCTCCCCCTCAGGTGTACCTGCGTCTGTCATCTCAGGGAGCTCTGGCCAGTCCGCAGGCAGCAGCCCCAACAGCTCCTTGGCATCTCAGTCGGCTGGCAGCCCAGGAAGATCTGGTCAGTCATCAGGCGGCAGTCCCACCAACTCCTCAGCATCTTGGTTGATTAGCGGTCCTGGGAGCTCTGGCCAGTCCTCGGGAGGCAGCTCCTCTGCAGGCTTCAGCAGCAGGCGGGATGCATCCATCTCCTGTGGTGGTCCCCTGCCCCAAATGAGCTCACAGCCTGCCTTTTGTACTTCCCCTTCCTTGTCCCACTCTTCCACTTCCAGAAGGGCGGACCTGGCTCTCCTGGTTTGGTCCACCAGGCAGCATGTTGTGCTCCCTCACTGTCACTCTCTGAGGGAGGCCATGCCTCCTCGCTACACTCATGTTTCATGTCTTAAACCAATTTCTATCTAATCCTACCCAAACTATTAGGGATTAGAATAAAATCTTCCTGGAAGGCAGATTACCTCACATCTGCCTGCTTTGGGGTTTCTTGCACCTTCCACTGAAGCGCCTGTGTCCAGCCACTGTCAGAGAGAAGATGCTCAGTTAGATGGAGCTCAGATCTGACACAGTATCATAAATTCTGTGTTCCTATTGTGGTGTGGGAAAAGGTCATTTTAAAATGTAGAGTGCTAAGTAACTTTATCCCTCAAATTACTAAAAATATTTAGTCCAGAGAAACAAGAAATGATAGACCAGCTCTTACTAATTGTTTCCCTTACTGCCAATTCAGGGGTGTAACTCCCACTATTTTAGTCACAGGCTAAGTTCCCCCTAAGCTGCATGGCCGTGCAACTATGCAGCAGGCTATCAAGGGCCGTGCAGGCATGCAGCAGGGAGAGGATCCTCTCCCCCGGCCCAGACCTCAGAGCTGCCACAGCCGGGGAGAGGTGCCCCAGCCCCAGAGCTGCTGTGGCCTGGGAGAGACACCTCTCCTCCAGCCCCAGCCCCAGCCCTGGAGCTGCCACTGCCAGGGAGAGGCGCTTGTCCCCCAACCCCAGGCTGCTGCAGCAAGAGAGGGCTGGAGAAAGTCCTCTCTCCCCACCGCAGCCCTGAGGCAGCCCGCACCCCAAACCCCTTATCCCCCCATACCCTACACCCCCAGCCAGAGCCCTCTCCCCAACCCTCTGCTCCAGCCCTGAGATCCTTCCCATACCCCAAACCCCTCATCCCCAGCCCCACCCCAGAGCCTGCATCCCCAGCCAGAGCCCTCATTCCCCCCACACACCCCAACCCTCTGCCCCAGCCCTGAGCCCCCCTGCACCCCAAACCCCTCATCCCCAGCCCCACCCCAGAGCCCACACCCCCAGCCAGAGCCTGCACCCCAACCCTCTGACCCAGCCCTGAGACCCCTCCTACACTCTGAACCCCTTGGCCCCACCCCTGCCACACATCAACTCCATATTGGTGCACATAACAAAATTCATTCCACACATGGATGTAAAAAAATTAGGGGGAACATTTGTCACAGGTGCTCTTTTACATATTTTAGGGACACCATGACTAAAACTAAGATAAAACACCCCAATTGTTAATGAGGGCTATTTTATTATTAAAGAAAAGAAAATAAAACATTAAACAACACAAAAGGTTACATCCATTACTATTTCTTCTGTATGCCTCTCTGTGGAGAGTTTTCAACTGAGATTACACCTTTCAAAGCAGGCCTGCCTTTGGGGCGACACTTTCAGTAAATTGAGACCAAGGTCTTATTTCCCAAAGTTATTGTCAGTCCATTCTTAGCATATCATTACGTAACTAAAACTGTTTATGGATGGGCAAAACAATTTTGTTTAAGGGCAGGTTGATCCTGTTTGGTCATCAGAAATAAAAAATAATTTATAAATGGCTAAAATAAGCAATTTTAACTAAATTGGAAATTGAAGAAAATATTTAAACTACTTACTTAGAAGAAGCCATCTAAGGAGCTGTCTAAAGACAAGCCAATTAATGAATACTAAACATCTTACATCCAACTAAATCCTGCTATTTTTCTGTTTTTCAGTGTTTGGCCCGTCTCCTCTCTAGGAATACATGGTCTAACCCAGGGATGGCCAAATGACAACTCACGAGCCACATGCAGCTCTTTTACAGTTAAAGTGAGGCTTGCAGAGCCCCCACCCCCACTCTCCGCCTACCAGACTGGAGGGGGAGCTCAGGGCTTTTGCCCTGAAGCAGAGTGGTGGGGCTAGGGGCTTCTGCCTAGTGGGGAGGGGGGATTTTGAGGCTCAGCCCGATGGGAGGCACCTGCCAGGACTCAGGGCTTTAGCCCCACTCTTGCTGAAGCCCTGAGCCCCAGCAGGCACCTCCCGTGGGTCTGAAGCCCCTAGCCCCACCACCCTGCCACGGGGCAGAAGCCATGAGCCTTGGCAGGTGTGCCCAGTTCTCGAACTTCTGAAGATTATCGTATGCAGCTCAGTAAGTTTGTTCACCCTAGTCTAACCATTTGATGATTAACAGGAGAAACTGTTTATATCTTAAATTATAACTGCATTTCCATATCCCAATAAAATCATTATCTGATTTTTACATCTAACCCCTTGGCAGTACCTTTGCTACTTCCATCTCACCATGTTAAAGTCTTGTTTGTCATCAGGATGGCTTCTTGAGGCTTCCCTGTTCTTAGCTTTCACTTTTCAGCTTCAGTTTTTCTTGCAGAGATGAGCTGTTTTGAGTGTGTGTTTTATGTAAAAGCAGAGAGAGTTTTATACCTTTTTCCTCTCATAATTTTACTGGAGGCAGAATACACACCTTTTTAGGACTGGTTTGAATTTAAATATTTTCTGTTGCTCTTTTTGCACTGGCTCAGTCCTTCATGGGTTGGTTTTGGTGATGCCTTCAGCTCCTGAATATGCAGTCTGCCTAATGAATATGCAACATGCTTCAAGTTGGCTTTGTTCTTTTCTGGTAGGAAAGCCTCAGATAACCTTTAAAGTTTGAGTTTTAACTCTTTATTTTTATTCAGTCCATTGTCTGTGACTTCTTCAGTTTCACTAGGGTTCACAAGGAAATTAAATTCTGTTTTTAAAAAAGTCCAGACATTTCTTCTGTTTTTTATATAAAAGTTTTTAGTTCTCAAAATAGTCCCTCAAATTCAGTAATTCTTCAAGAGGACCTTCAAATCCAACTAGCCACTAAGGAAAAAGAATGACTTCCTTAACAATCTTTGATGAGGTGATTCTTCTTCTGACAAGTGGGGGAAGAGGGGCTTAAATTTGCCAAATAACTAATAAATTCTCAGTGAACAAAAATATTCTATACTTAAATAGCTTCTTACATTAATAATCAGCCTAGCAGGGTCATTAGATTTCAGGTTGGTGTACAAAGCATTTTAAATAGAAACAATATTAGGAAATTACATTAGATATTTTGCACTTACTTTTGAAAAGCATGTATTTTAATTATTTGTTATTTCAACAATTAAGAAGTAAAGAAAAGGTTTTCCACAAAACATTCCCAACTTCACAAGTTTTTCCTAAATTTTTAAGCAGAGACTTTCCTATGCAAAGGAGGGGGAGAAAGTGCCCAATTTACAACTTAAGACAAGGCTCCTCAGTGCTGCTTATCGTTGAAATAGCCTTTCATCCTTTTAGATAATTAGGGTTATTGCAGCATTTGTTTCCTTCAGATAAGTAATCTTATACAAGAGGAAGTTTGGTTTTTTGACCAAAGGGATGTTTACTATCTACAGTTTTTTACAACATGCAATTAAAACTCCTATCAAGTATTCTATACAAAGCATCAATCGGCATAATTAACATATATATAAAATCCTTCAAATCACAGAACAAAAGCAAATCATATAAAGGCCTGAATTTATAAAGGTACTTGGGTCCATAATCCCCAGATTTAGTCACCTGAGGGCAAGTCTACACTACAAAATTAAGTCGACCTAAGTTACATCGACGTACAGCCTCCGAAGTAATTAAATTGTTTTTGTGTCAGCGGTGCACATCCTCACCAGGAGCACTTGCCCGATTTAACTGTCAGTGAGGGACATTGTGAGATGGCTTCTGAAAGGCAACAAGAGTCAATATAAGCAACATAGCGTCTACATTGCATCAACCTAACTACATCGACCAAAGTGCTACACCTCTCACAGAGGTGGAGTTATTAAGTTGGTGGAGTGGGCGAGTTACATTGGTGGGAGATACATTTTAGTATAGGCACTGTGATGGGGCATCTGCCCCATTCTGGCAGAGAAGGGATTAAAAGCAGTCTAAGGAGGCTGTGCAGGGAGCAGCCAATCCAAGAGCCGCCAATCAGACCCAGCAGGCCCATATAAAAAGAGCTGCAGGGTCAGAGGTGGTCAGTTGCTGCAGGGAGCTCAAGGGAGAGAACTGGAATGTAGTACCTCAGACAGGACAGCTACTATCAGGGAGCGGGAGAGCTAGAGAGAGAGCTCCTGGCTGGCTGCTGGGATTCAATGCCCGGAGAAGAGGGTGAAGAAGGTCCTGGGGCCACAGGAAAGTGGCTCAGGGAATTGAAGCAGCACTGGTGAGAAGTTAAAAAGAGGTAGTGGGAGGCTGCTAGCTACAGGGTCCCTGGGCCGGGACCTGGAGTAGTGTGTTGGGCCCAGGTCCTCCCCCTCACCACTGGGGAAGTGGCTAGACTCTAGAACTGAGATAACCCTCCCCCAGAAGGGGAAAAACACGAGAAGTGACACAGCTGGAGGACTGAGTCATGAAGAGGATGCTGCAGTAGTTGGACTGAGGCAGGACTGTAGGACGGACGGGGGGCCACCAGGAGAGGGTGCACTGGCAGAGCTAATCCCCATGGCGGCCAACAGGAGAGGCCGCAGTGATGAATTTATATATATAATATATAGTGAGCGAAAGGTTTAAATTAAAATCTATGGATCAGATTCATCTCTGCACTGGTGCACGTGCCAGAATGGGGACAAAGGAGAGGCACTTGGATTTTGCCTCTTTAAGGCTGAGTGGGGTTAGTGCAGCTTTTGGTACAATCCTAACTTGTGTTTACAATAGCCACTGTGGGCCAATGCAGGGGCATAAATCACTGGTGCACGGGTCAGCGCCTTCCATGCCCCCCTTTTGCATCCATCTCCATTCCATCCACCCTCGGTGTGTATTATTTATGCCTGCCCTGGACACTAATATCAATAACAGCACAAAGGAGTGCAACAAGAAATTGTGAGGGATCACTGGCCTCAAACCCAGGCCCACGGGCCACAACTGCCACCCAGCAGCTCACCTGAATAACCAGGGAAGGGTTAGCTTGCAGGTAGCATTGCCCCCAAAGCTGCCAATTGGGGGAAACATCCAGCCCCCTGATTGGCTGAGGAGAGCTATATAAACCAGGAAGTAAGAAGAGGAAATTGTCTGAGCAACTAGAATTGCTGGCTGGCTGCTACTGTATTCATGCCTGCTCCAAGTTCCTGTCTTCCTATTCCACATTCCAGTTCCTGCTGTTCTGCCCTGCTCCAGGTCCCTGCCCCTCGGATTTATCTTTGATTCCATCTCTGGCTCTGACTCTTGGTGTGGCACCTCATGCTGTCTTAGGGTTTGATTCTTGGCTCTGACCACTAGGCTTGACCGCCCACATGCCAGTCATTGCAGAAATATGCCCAGCTAACATGCTGGTCTGCACATTGCTTCCCCAAAGAAGTGTGTCAGCAAGTCAGGGATTATGTCCAGAACCTCAAATTATTACCACATACAGGAGCACCGCCAGCTTTTCCGCCACCCTAGGCGGCGGAAGGTCCCACCCCAAAATGCCACCCCCCCACAGAGGCGGCGGAAGGTCCCGCCGTGGAAATACCGCCGCGGTCGCCGCCCCCCAAATCTCAGCACCCAATTTTTCCCCCCAATTGCCGCCGCCGATCGCGATTGCGATTGCGGCTTTTTTTTTTTTATGCTTAGGGCGGCAGAAATGCTGGAGCCAGCTCTGGGAGGGGGAGCTGGTTACAGGTACAGCCCAGCATGGCTGCAAGTTCCTTTTGAAGAGACAGTGAGAGAGAGGCTAGCCAGGGAGGAGCTGACCGCTGGAGGAGGTGGAGCAAGAGGGGAGAGTTTGGAGCAACGGCTAGGGGAGCTGCAGAGGAAGGGTGCTACAGTCTCAGGCCTGGTCTATACTACCCGCCTGAATCGGCGGGTAGAAATCGACCTCTCGGGGATCGATTTATCGCGTCCCGTCGGGACGCGACAATCGATCCCCGAATCGGCGCTCTAACTCCACCAGCGGAGGTGGTAGTAAGCGCCGCCGACAAAAAGCGGCAGAAGTCGATTTTGCCGCCGTCCTCACAACGGGGTAAGTCGGCTGTAATACGTCGAATTCAGCTACGCTATTCACGTAGCTGAATTTGCGTATCTTAAATCGACTCCCCGCTGTAGTGTAGATGTACCCTCAGGGACAGTTCAGCTCACTGAACACTCACCCAGCATTGTTCTCCGGCTCTGCTTTTCAGTGACACAGAGCAGGGGGGAAGCACAAACCCTGAAGTCGTGGTTCAACTGTGCGTTTTACCATGAGGTAAATAGCTCCCCTGTGGTGCTTGGCAAATCCCTGAGCTGGGTGCCTCTATGTGAGCCAGCTGGGAAGCCTTCTCAGCTGAAATAGTTTTGGCTTGCTTCTTCTCACTGTCTCTTCTCCACTGCTGCTGGCGGTGGTGCTGCCTTCAGAGCTGGGTAGCCAGAGAGTGGCGGGTGCTGGCCGGGCACCCACCTCCAAAGGCAGCACCACCACCAACAGCTGTCCAGAACTGTAAAGTAAGGGTGGCAATGCCATACTATGCCACCCTTACTTCTGTGCTGCTGCTGGTGGTGGCACTGTCTTCAGAGCTGGGTGCCAGGCCAGCAGCCACCGCTCTCTGGCTGGCCAATCTGAAGGCAGCACTGCCGCTAGCAGCAGCGCAGAAGTCAGAGTGGCAATGCCATACCATGCCATCCTTACTTCTGCCTAACATTTGACCTTTGCACTGGGAGGGGTGGCTACTGAGGGACTAAGGCAAATTCTGGGTTGGCTATAGCCCCCTCTCCCCCCAGAGCCACCCCTGGTTTAAGTCCAAGATCACACACAAAGTCTCTGGCAGAATCCATGTCTCTAGACTCCAAATCCCATGCCTAAAAAAAAATTAGTGTCCATCATCACTACTTGTAAATGTTAGCAAGGTAATTTATTCATTTTAATGTAGCCCTTTCTCTCTTTTTTCCACTTATTACTGTTGGTCAGCATTCTGTCTCTGTGTTCATCCAATTCTCTCTTAAACCAATTGCTTGGTCGTAGTTTACTATCTAATTATTAATTTGTGTGGTTGTGCTGCCACCATCTGGTTAACTTATTAGCAATGGAATTGTATATGGTAACGAGAGCTGGGCAAACTATTTGGATTAAAAGATGCAAACGAAGTGAAACACATTACCAATCAAAAATTAATCCAGGTTTTCTGGGGTCTATCAAGCTTTGGGAAAACCTGGACATACATTCCAATTTTGGTCTACTCACTCCTTCCCCATGCAATTCCTGCCACACCCTTTATCTTCTGTTGAGTTCTTGGGTGCCCGGTGTCCTGCAGCTCTTCTCTGCTGTTAGCTTAAGAGGCAATTAGCTGACCCACTCACAACCTCTTCACCATCACCAACCTCCCTAGAGCTACTGCAGCCTGCCTGCTGGATCTTCAGGGAAACAGGCTGTTTTCTCACTTCAAGTAGGCAGCAGTAGGAAGACCTAAAAGGGCTTCAGAATGTACTGTGCTATCATGCATGAATTAGGTTCTATGTTAAGTTATGAAGGGAATGGGTGATCTCCTCACCCCCACCCTATAACAAAGTCATCAAGAGGTAGTGGGGAAAGCTTGGGCCTACTGAGGAGATATGGGGGGGCCTATGGAGAAAAGAGTTGTTTTAATAGACATGAATGGTGTGACCAGCAGACAGAGGTGTAGGAATGTGTTGAATGGCCAGTGCTACAGGCTGGGGTGCTACGATTTGAGACAGAGCAGCTCGATACCTGCTTGCATTCCTGAGGGTCCTGGTATCACAGCAAACTAGGTCCATCTTCAAACCTGACCCCCTTACTCCAGTTCCACTCATCATACTACAATCCTGGCTTATAGATTTGTGTAGAAGCCATGCAGAGCTCCCCAGCATCATATTAATTTCAGCCTCAAACTAGGTGAAATTCAGTCATTTTGGCTGTTTCTCTTTGAGTTTTTCAGGTACATTCAAACCTTCCTGCCTTCTCCTCTGCAAACGGATGCCAGTGTGAATGGTCTTTAGGGCAAAACCAGGTTGGCCAGCAAGTTGAGCCTGATAACTGGTTCTGAATTCTCCTATTCTTGTGATGCAAACTACCTGCTGAGTAGACTTTTATAAAATAAAAACCAAAATGTACAAACCTTGTGAACCAACAGAAAAACTAAGGCAAAGGAGAAAACTACATGGAAAACATAAGCACACAAGTCAATTTTATTGGGATCTTATAAAGTTTCTCTCTCTCTCTCTTTGTGCATTGCACATTTGAAAGAAATAACTAGATCTAAGCAAAATATAAATATTCAGATTGCTCAGGTTTGAAGAATAACAGTTTTCAAACATTTCAAAGAAGTTTCTTTGCCGAAGTTTGAATCCATGGAACATACTCTCTTCATCAAAGGAGCAGGCGTTATATTTTCATGAAAAGCCTGATGCATGAAATGCACCCCTGAATACTGCTGTTTTGGGATTTCTCATGATATAAAGGATTTATGACTGTGTTCCCTATAATAAGAACTTCTCGTGATGGATAATAATAAATCATTATGGCTAAACCTAATTCTAATGCACTGACTGTATTTCAAAAGCTGTTTTTCTTTTCTCATTTGTAACTCTTCCTGCAGGTTGTAAAATATAGTGAGATTTATTTTTATACAGTGACCTTAGATATAATGAAATGTCAATACTCAGCTCTACGTGCATGTTTTCTAAGAACTTTTAATAAAAGGGAAAGGGAATCAAGCATTAATTTGGGAACCACAGCCACATTCAAAAACATGCAACCATAAGCAAAAACCCAACCCCACTGTGAGTTGAGCAGTGTCATTTGCCTCAGTTTCCCACTGGTGGGAAAGTCTGACACACAAATGTCCCTTTAACACATCACTCCCCTCTCCCTCTGCTGCACCCCACTCACAGTTGGCTGTGCTTGGTTAGCCAAGACTCAGCGTTCAGAGGTGTGTTCGCAGGGGGTTGCCTCCCACCCCAGAAAGGGGGGGGGGAGTGTTGAGCAAAGTTGCCAGTTGCTGTGCGCTTCTGCAACTGGCTGTTTGCCACTGCTGCGGCTGCTTTTCACTGCTGCTTCTGGATGCTCCCTGCCACTTCTACAATGCATGTTCTGGGGTTCCAGATCTTTAGTGATTTCAGCTCTTAGTGATTTCACTAGGAAGCAAGGAACCTCACTGCCAGTACAGCATCTGCATTTTCTTTCTTTCTACTACTGTCCCAACAGCAGGTCTAAAATATAGTTTATCAGCAATTCAGCTTTGGTAATCACAGAACAGTGACTCTCAATTAAGCCTAGTTTAAACTCTGGAGAGAGTAAGGTCAAACAGTATCTAGAACTCTTTCAGAAACAGCCATACCAAGAAGTACAAACTCACACTCCATCTCTACTGGGCTTTGGTATCCATATCCCCGCTTAGCAAGCAGGGCCAGCTCCAGGCACCAGCCCAGCACGCAGGTCCTTGGGGCGGCCAAGGGGAAGGGGCGGCACGTCGGGCTGTTTGGAGGCAATTCGGAGGTGGGTCCCTCTTGGAGGGAAGCACCTGCCCCCGAATTGCTGCCGAAGAAGAAAGCGGCGCGGTGGAGCTGCCGTTGGAGTACCACCGATCGCAATTGCAATCACGGCTTTTTTTTTTTTTCACCGCTTGGGGCGGCAAAAACCCTGGAGCCGGTCCTGTTAGCAAGTAAGGTTCAGTTTAGGGTGACCCCTCTTGATCAGGGCAGAGTAAGTACAGTTCAGCTGCCCTTTACTCATTCAATAAGGATAACAACATTTCATTACCCCTGCACTCAAGTCTAAAGTGATTTGTAACCCAACTCCAGCCAAAAGTGATCATTTTGACAAAGCAGCTCCATCATGCTGCACACCCAGGCACAGTAGGAATGTCTATGCAAACACTGTCTCTTCCTGAAGTCTTTTCTACCAGCTCAACACCAGATGTCAAGAGAGAGCTCATTCACACTCTGCTTATACGTCTAATAAAAGAAACAGATGATACAGACATGTATCAGGAGGAAAGGTGAGGTCACATCACATTCTCCGTCCAAGAAGTCTCCAGATCATCCTGCTTCTGCTCCCAGCACCTGGAAGGGCCTATTAAGAACATGTAAGACAAGAACCAGAGTAGATTTTGGGAAGCAAGCAGGAAATCCCCTTGAGCAATGCTGCTGCTGTGTTTCTTGCAGGGCCACAGTGATTCTCGGCTGTTTTAACAACAGGCTGAAGTCATACGCTGTCTGGTTTGGGTACCAGTCAGTCTGATCATTTACATCCTTAGGGAGTAAAGTGACAAGGAAGTCCCAGTTCCCTCATTGGCAAACTGGACAGTTGATCAGAGGCTAACAAACTGCCAGAGCATCTGGCTGTCAGGTGTAAGAGCTGCTAGCCAGACACTAGACCCTTTGTGGTCTCTGCACAAATAAAACCTGTTAATCCTCTGCATTGCCTAATATATTACAACAGTCAGTGTGCCGGCTGGGTTTCTGTGTGTGGCACATCCACAGACAGCTCCTAAAATCTGTGGCTCCTCCTAAAGGGGAAGAGCTCCTGATTCAGGAAGTAACCCCGAGAGTAAGGTTGGAGAGGTGGTGCTGCCTGCCGTAGGAGAAGTGAAAATGGTTTTGGAATCAGCAGCATCAGGAAGGGAGCTGCTTCTGTCCCCTCTAACAGTGATAAATACATGTTCTGCCATTAGTGAGCTTGTGCCAATGTCATTATTCAGGGGACTCTGCCTGCTGGTGCTAACCCACCAAAACAGACCATGAGGTCACACAACAATATATAGATAGTAGTACGTGAATTTAAGTCTATTATAAGGAGAATGTTATTAGTTTCCTCAGGATTTGGAGGAAGTGAGAAAAGGAGTAATCTTATCACCTCTCAAACCTTTGTGATCTCTTTTTTCCAATAGGTCTGTCTGGGCTCTTGCTTAGTGTTCTTCACAAAGAGAAGCATTATAGAGACTGGAAAATAGTGTATTCATTTTTTTGTGGCAAACATACAGGTGAGCTGTGTAAGCATGTGTTCTGAGATAAGATACTTCCTGAATGTTTTCCCACCTCCTCCTCCTCACCTGTCCTTAAGTGTATGTGCATGCAGACAATTGTATATGGACTTCATATTAAGAATTTGTCCATAACATCAGTTTTGGACCCAAGTAAAGTTGTAACACCCCCACCCCCAAACTCTCATGAGTTTGTTTGGGGTTTTGTTTTTAAGGCTCTCCCAATTTCTTCCATCAAACCTGCAAACTCTTTCCCTCACGAAAAATGGCAGCCACTTCCCATTACCTGTAGTTTTTCCATGTGAAAGCAAGGCCGCCTCTAGTTAATATGGCCACTATTTCCTATTGTTTTTGATAGGACAGAAGCCAGGCTTCCCACTGGGAAGATGGCATCCTTTGGGCTTGAAGGTGAGGAAAATGGCCCGAAACTGTTAGGAAACAGGGGAATATGAACTGTAGGACTAGGAGGAAGAGATTTTTAAGGTTAATAGACATTAAAATGTGCCTTGAAAATCTGTTGTTGAAAACTACAGTTCTCTCTCTCTCTCTCTCGCTCTCCTCTTTTAGCTATCTGGTGGCAATCATTCCCGGGAAATGGGACATCTTGTCTCAGGACTAGGGAGCATTAATGAAGCTAAAGCTAAAATATACAATTCCCAGGAAAGGAAATCACTGATGCTTGACAAGTAAGTTTTCCACTATTGTTATTTTCTCAACCTAAAGACTCCCATTTACTTATGGACAAAATTTCCATTTCCCTTAGTCTAGCTAAGGAGAACCACTGCAAGGCGACAGACAAGAATACCTGCTCAATTTCCTGTGTAGAGCCCTATTGTCTCCTATATGTTAATTAAGAACCAGAGAAGTGGAAAAACAAAATGTAGGTTTAAACCAGTTAGGAGTTGGTGACCCAAAAACCTGGAAGTTCCAGAGGTCAAACTTCCTAATACCTCAAGAAGTCTCTATGTATCATAGAATCATAGAAGATTAGGGTTGGAAGAGACCTCAGGAGATCATCTAGTCCAACCCCTTGCTCAAAGCAGGATCAACCCCAACTAAGTCATCCTAGCCAGGGTTGGACTAGATGATCTCCTGAGGTCTCTTTGTCAAGCCAGGCCTTAAAAACCTCTAAGGATGGAGATTCCACCACCTCCCTAGGTAACTCATTCCAGTGCTTCACCACCCTCCTAGTGAAATAGTTTTTCCTAATATCCAACCTAGACCTCCCCCACTGCAACTTGAGACCATTGCTCCTTGTTCTGTTATCTGCCACCACTGAGAACAGACTAGCTCCATCCTCTTTGGAACCCCCCACCCCTTCAGTAGTTAAATGCTGCTATCAAATCCCCCCTCACTCTTCTCTTCTGCAGACTAAATAAGCCCAATTCCCTCAGTGTCTCTTCATAAGTCATGTGCCCCAGCCTCCTAATCATTTTTGTTGCCCTCCGCTGGACTCTCCAATTTGTCCACATCCTTTTTGTAGTGGGGGGCCCAAAACCTGACGCAATACTCCAGATGTGGACTCACCAGTGCCAAATAGAGGGGAATAATCACTTCCCTCGATCTGCTGGCAATGCTCCTACTAATGCAGCCCAATATGCTGTTAGCCTTCTTCGCAACAAGGGCACACTGTTGACTCATACCCAGCTTCTCATCCACTGTAATCCCCAGGTCCTTTTCTGCAGAACTGCCGCTTAGCCAGTCGGTCCCCAGCCTGTAGCAGTGCATGGGATTCTTCCATCCTGAGTGCAGGACTCTATCTTTCATCCCAGTTAAGAAGATACACATTTTATTTCCCTGATGAATCAGATAGACATCTCTCTTCATTCAATTATCTATCTTGTTCCTCTAATGTACTGTCTCAGTCTACCATAAGTCTTGACAGATATGATGAGTGTTAGATATAATGAAAGAATATATGAATCGTATCTACTGCATTTAGAGGAACTATATAAAGGACTGTGTGTTCTCTCATGCAAGTCATAAACAGAAGAGATAGGAATGGGATAGCACAAGAAGGAAAAAGGAATGTTGAAAGATAATCACCTAATCAGGGTATAACTTTGGAATATTAAGAGCCATTGTTTAAAAAGTGGGATCCCAATTAATAGTTAGGGAAAGTGAACTACAATCCATGAAACGAATTAAACCCTCGGACTAAAACAAGCATTGAAGAAGTGTGTTATACACTGACACCATCTACTGGAGAGCAACAGAAACAGCACAAAAACTGAGAAACTTGAAAGCCGAGAGCCATTTGGCAAATGGCCAGTAGAAATCACAGGATACCCTGGTCCAATGAGCCCTGATATCACGGTATATAAAACTGAGGAGTCAGTGATAATCCACCCAGTATTCCCCGTCCCGTACTCAGTCAGGCCTAAGTAAATGATAAAGGTTAGAGAGATTTCAGTCACACAGAAGGAAAATAATTAGGGCTGTCGATTTATCGCAGTTAACTCAAGCAATTAACTCAAAAAATTAATTGCGATTAAAAAAATTAATAGAATACCAATTTAAACATATTTTGGATGTTTTTCTACATTTTCAAATATATTGATTTCTATTACAACACAGAATACAAAGTGTACAGTGCTCACTTTATATTATTATTTTTATTACAAATATTTGCACTGTACAAATGATAAACAAAAGAAATACTATTTTTAATTCACCTTATACAAGTACTGTAGTGCAATCTCTCTGTCATGAAAGTGTAACTTACAAATGTAGAATTTTTTGTTACATAACTGCACTCAAAAACAAAACTGTAAAACTTTAGAGCCTACAAGTCCACTCAGTCCTACTTCTTGTTCAGCCAATTGCTAAGACAAACACGTTTGTTTACATTTACGGGGGATACTGCTGACTGCTTCTTATTTACGTCACTTGAAAGATTTGACAAAACTCAAAGAAGGTACCAGTGTGAGATTTCTAAGGATATCTTGACCCAAGGTTTAAGAATCAGAAGTGCCTTCCAAAATCTGAGCGGGATGAGGTGTGGAGAATGCTTTCAGATGTCTTAAAAGAGCAACATTCCAATGCGGACACTACAGAACCTGAACCACCAAAAATGAAAATAAGTCTTCTGCTGGTGGGATCTGACTCAGATGATGAAAATGAACATGCATCGGTCCACTCTGCTTTGAATCGTTATCAAGAAGAACCCGTCATCAGCATGGATACATGTCTTCTGGAATGGTGGCTGAAGCATGAAGGGACACATGAATCTTTAGCACATCTAGTACGTAAATATCTTGTGATGCCGACTACAACAGTGCCATGCAGAAGCCTGTTCTCACTTTCAGGTGACATTGTAAACAAGACGTGGGCAGCACTATCTCCTGCAAATTATAACCAAACTTATTTGTCTGAGCGATTGGCTGAAGTAGGACTGAGTGGACTTGTAGGTTCAAAAGTTTTACATTGTTTTATTTTTGAATGCAGTTATATTTTGTACATAATTCTAGATTTGTAAGTTCAACTTTCATTATAAAGAGATTGCACTACAGTACTTGTTTTAGGTTGTAATAAAAAATAAATATAAAGTGAGGATTGTACACTTTGTATTCTATGTTCTGATTTAAATCAATATATTTGAAAATGTAGTAAACAGCCAAACATATTTAAATAAATGGTATTCTATAATTGTTTAACAGTGCGATTAATCACGATTATTTGTTTTAATTACTTGACAGCCCTAAAAATAATCCAACGCTGATGAATCCAGGGTGTAGATTCAAGCCAGTTTATGTTGGAGATCATGACATTTTATTAGAAACCAGATTGTGACAATCCAGCTGCCTTTTTTCTTCAGAGCTGCAACACCTCAGCTAAGTGCAGGCAGCAGACAGGCAGCAGCGATCCCATGATCCCCAAGGACTTTCATTAGAAGTTAGGGAATGGGCCATTCCTTTTTAGGCATAGAGGTATGATCATCTCTTTTTCTATAGAAGCTCCCAGGCTCTTAACCCTAAGGCCTTCTTTACTCACAATCCTCACAAGGAGAATCCTGCCCCTTTATCCCAGTTTTTATTCCTCCCCTTTGTTACTTCCTTAACTGTATTCTAGATTGCAGCACAGATCCCACGGCCAAAGGGGATGCATCACCTCAACTCAATCTAGTGCCTCTTTGCAGCCTGACATTTTGGAAGTCTATGAGCAATATTATCTGCTCCTTCACACCAGAGATTTCCACCATCACCATGTATCATTCCCATGCACCAGGAATGCATTTTGCCATTATCTCTGAGCATTATTTGGTCCATTTCAGATCTTCCTCCCCATCAGTAACATGGAGGCTCACAGGAAAGTTGTGAGTAACACTGAATCTAGTTACAAAACAGAAATCCCTCTCACTTTAGCCTGGGGTTGTAGATGATGCTTCTGGACCAAATGGGATACTCGGACATTCAGGAAAAAATCTGCAAGAATGACATCAAATAGACTTCAGGACAAGTTTCTCCTTCAATGGAGAAATGCTCATGTAGCACCCCGTATCCACCCGGTTTCCTCCTTTAGTCATGACGATATCCTTACAGGTTTTGATGGACAAGCCTGGGTTCATTTGGATCCAGCCTCCTGCTCAGCAGGGTGTAATTTCTTTATTGTCTTCCCATGTGAATATATTTAGCTCCACCCCCGTCATTCCTTCCTGGCAGGGTCACCAGGGCAACTTGGAAGAAAAATGCTAAACACAGGGTAACCCGCACTTACTTGCCAGATAGTTGGAGACTCCCAAGAAATAATACAAACATATACAATATATTCAACACAGTAATTAATATTAAGCAGGAGGTAAATATACTATAACAGGGTAAAACACTATTCTTAGAGTCACCGATCCCCTGGCTGACTCAGACACCATGTGGGCAAATAGTGAGGGCAGCTGCTTTACAAAAGGCCATGTGCCCTTTGTGGGAAGCTGAACCAAAGGATCAGAGAGCAGGCTGTTTTCTCCTAACTCTGAAGCATTTTGCAGCAGGGGCTTTTAAATCTATATACTTCACTGAGTGGTTGGTTAATTAGATAGCTGACTAGCTAACTGGGTGATTTCAGCAGAGGAGGAGGGAGAGTCTGCATGGATTCCGGTTGAAATCAAGCAAGCTGTGGGAAGATGTTGTTGCAGTGCGTTTGGCTCAGCAGACTGCATAGATTTTGGTGATCAAACGCTGTAACTGAGACTCGGGTGAACTCAACCTAAGTGTTTCTGTGGGGACTGACCTCTTTAGATTTAAATTGTTTTCTTTATTTCTGTTTATGTACAAATGTGACGACAATGTATGTGGATTATAAAGTAGCCATGTTATGTTGTAGAAATTAAGTTGTTATTATTACTGTTATTGTTATTATTACTATTGTGTTTCTTTATCTTTATAAAGTTGGTACTTAAGAATTAATTTCATTCCTTTTGTTCTCTTTGAACCTGAATGTGGGGAGGTTGACTCTGTGCAATCCTTGCTGAAAATCCTCAGTGACTGAATTCTGGGTCTCCTGGTGCTTTTCTGTGGGAGTTGGGGGGCGTTTAGGCACTGGAGAAGGTAGTGAAGTAAACTCTAGCCCACCCAAAGGTTATACAGATATGCCTGCTATCCTCCCCTGAGTCGACAGGGGCCCTTGTCCTAAATAGTGTCCCTCTTCTCTCCCTCTTGGTTGCCTCAAAAACTCTGAATCTGCTCTGGGCTCCCCCTTCCTATCAGGGATAGTGCACCTCTCCCTGAGCTACCAGCACACAGAGTCCCAGGTGAGTTCCTTGGGGCTACACTCACGTGACTCTGAAATAAGTGAGGGAGCATCCTCAAACTTACTATGCCTTCAGACACCTCACATAACTAGTTGTAGTTGTACTACAATTGTAACATGAGACCCAAGTTCAATTTTTCTCTCCCCTGTGTTATCCTTTTGAATTTGAGAGAATGAATAAGAAGTGCTATGGAAGAAAAGAAACACAATCAGCCTGTCCTGCCAAACCAAAATCACAACAGACTCAGCTATTTCCAACTTGCCATTCTGCTGTCACTTAATTCCATTCAAGCTGCCCATTTATATCAACAACCTAACAGCCTTTTTGCTAATATCTGTGTCTCAGAAATGCTTGCAGGTATGTCACCATTTTGAAGCTAACCTTAAAGTGATTATGTCAGAAGTCATATTTTAAAATATTACATACAAACGCGCGCGCGCGCACGAAGAGAGCAGAACAAACCAAAATTTTAAATACAAAACATTGCAAAAAAGCCTACTTTATTAAATATATTCAATAAGAAGTTTTTTTTAAAGGAATTGACATTTCTCACTCTTTAAAACGCTATATCCACCTTTTAATATATTTTAATTTTCAAAATGTCTTTTGCAGCATTCAAACTAATTTTATTTTACTGAGCTTTTCAGTTCTTAAAGTTCTAAATATGTTGAAATGGAAATAGGGCTGCATCAACTAACACAGGGATTCTCAAACTTCATTGCACCGCAGCCCCCATCTGACAACAAAAATTACTATATGACCCGAGGAGTGGGGACCGAAGCCTGAGCCCACCCGAGCCCCATTGCCGAAGATTGGGAGGCCAAAGCCAAGCCCCTTGGGCTTCAACCCTGGGCAGTAGGGCTCAGGCTTCAGCTTTGGCCCCGGGCCCCAGCAAGTCTAAGCCAGCCCTGGTGATCCCATTAAAATGGGGTCACGACCCACTTTGGCATCCTGACCCACTGTCTGAGAACCGCTGATGGGATCATTTGGGGCTGGGTCCTTCTGCATTTGGATTGTCTTGCTATTCTTATTTGTATATCTCCATTTCTACCCCTGCTTACCCACTGCATTCTAGCATCTATGGACCTCTGCCCCAGCATGGGTGGAGACATCCTTACATAGATCCCACCACCCATGTGCAGCAGAACTGCCCTGGCTCCTGTCAGGGGACTGAATGGTGGAAATTTGATGTCATTTATCTGAACTAACAACTTTGCCAAAATGTTTTGCTTTTATGGAAAGAGAGTCCCTCAAATGCGGGCCACTTTAATTCTGAATGAGAGTGTTCACCCGGGTTTAATGCAGTTTAACTAATTATTTTAAATTCACATCTTTACTTAATTTAGATTAATTTTCCTAAGTGTCCCCGTGTAGACAATCCCCTAGACTTAAATGGAAGTGGCCTGATTTTCAGAGGTGTGGAGCACTGGCAGTTCCTGTCAACTCCACTGGGAGCCAGGCTTGGTCAGCACCTCTGAAAATCTGGCCACTTTTTTGTTTATGATCCAAAATACGGATTTCAGTCACCCACATTCAAAATTTTTGACCCAAAAGTATGTAGGGTCCAATCTCCCATTTTTGCAGTTCTCTTCCCTACAACCTCCTTGAGGTCCTACTCTCTCACCTCTTCCTGCTACTGCTTTTTACATAGAAACCTAGAAGCTTGTTGCCAGGAGCATCACCAAGCAGACAGCAGTCCAGATGCCCCTCTGCAGCTTCAAGGGACATCTCCTCACATTCACTCCCTGATGTGGGTGAGGACATCCTCTTCTAGCTCTTCCCCAGGGGACATTAGGAGCTTCTTTCCTCTCTCTGTCCTATTAGATTTTCTGGAGTTCTAGGGGCTTTTCTTTCACCCTTTGTCTCTCCACTTATGTCCCCAACCCCGTGGGTATGGTAAAGGAGCTTCTCCGCTCTCACTTTCTCTCTCTGTTGGAGGGGTCCCACCCCCATTTCTTGCCCATGGGTAGTGATGCCACTTTCCAGAGGTGCAGGGCTTCATCTGTTCTTGTGTCTACTGCAAAGGATCAAATGGACAAGGAGGAACAGACTCCTTGTATTTAGGTCCGTTGGTCACCTCTTCTCCTCTGCTGGGAGATTGGGAGTAGTGATTAGTTCAGGATGTGCTAACTACCACACCCCCAGTAAAACCATTTTACATCCCTAAATGTTATTAAGCCATGTGGCATCTTGTATCTCCTCAGTAACATGGAGGGCAGACAGGATCACAAAAGGGAAATCCCTTTCACCTCAGTGTGAGACTTTTGAATCAATGTTTTGTCAGACAAACCGGAAAAGATCTGGAGGAGCAACAGAAAAGAAATGTCAGATCAAGTTTCTCTCAATGTAACTTCTCATCTGCACCTGAAACAATCTGAGGGGCATCCTCAGACCCCCTGCGCCCTGACATTATACTTTTTAGATTACAAGCTCTTCAGAGCAGGGATTTTCTCTTACTATGTGTTTATATAGTACCCAGCACAATAGGACCCCCAATATTGATTAGGACCTCTGCATGCCACTTTAATAATAACAAATTTAATTAATAATGAATAATACATTACATTAGACTGTCACTAAATGACATTGCATAATTGGGAAACTGAGTGCAAATTATTGAATGTAACCAAATAAATTGTTTTTAATCAAGAATTCTGCATCACAAAATGTATTTGTTAATTTATCTTTACAACTGTAGTTCTTTTATAACACTTCATAATGTACAGGTAAGTGTACTATAGAATAGTGTGCAAAAATAATAAAGTCTCAGTATAATTTGCACAACTTCATTGCACTACTTTATGAATCTGTTCCTTAATCCAGCATAATATAAACATATAGGCCATTAATAAAGTCTTAAATATAAATTCACTCTAATGGAATACACTAGATAATTCAAAATTATTTTATAATGTCTGAATTTACAGCAAAGAAAAAACGCTAGTAATCTAAGTAATTTTGCAAACATTTTACTGTCCAGTTAGAAGCTTTCCTAAGTGGAAAATGAAACGCCTTTGATTATACTGTTATTTCCAGATGTTTAACACACACTGAATGCTACACTGCCACGTCAGATATATTCAAGCTACCTAGTTGCTATGGAAACCCTGTTGTCATTTTTTTATGTAACTGAAGCATGCACAAATTGGGTCAAAACCTTTGCATTCACCAAAGTGAGATTTACCAGTTTAATTCCATTTGTTCATAGCAGCACAAACTACATGTCCTTTAAAGGTGATTTTTATAGTCTGGACTGTCTTTCCTGGAACAGATATTAAATATAATTACCAAGCTTCATTTGACTGGGAACATTAAAGCTGGTTTCTCTGAATGTGTCATAGCCTAGAAATGTATTTTACTTTCTGTTCAGGAGAACAAATCAGTATGTGGGCTGATGGCCATTTGGTCACTGACTTTAAATATCTGGCCACCAAAAACTTGGGTATGGTTATTAGCCATCATTTTAAATACTGAACACAAAACACTGGAATTAGTTTTGTGCCCCTTAAGTCTCCATTTTAGATAAGTGCAAGAAGAACAAGCCAAGGATATTTAGAATGCATCTCATTTAGAATCGCTCATCTCTCTTATGCCATCACGATGTCTCACAGTCCCAAGCAGTAATATATGTCCTTGTTGCTTCATATGGGCTAATTTCCCAAACTTGAGGAAGACTATGAACAAAACTGACTGGGAGGAAATATTTAGTCAGAAAAATGAGAATGAAAATTGGGAGTCCTTTAAGAAGAGTCTATTAGATGGCCAAAAAGCCACAATATCACAATCAAGAATGAGGACAACTTTGGCTAAAAGCCCATTCTGATACAGTGGCAAAGTTGAGGCAGCAATTAGAAATATATACAGCAAATGGAAAAAAGGGGAAATACATAGCAAGGAATACAAGTTATGAGGCGTAGGTAATGAATAAGATAGACTAAAGACAGAGAAAAGTCCATGGCTGACATGACTAAGGAAGTTGGCTGTAGTCCACAAAAGCTTATGCTCTAATAAATTTGTTAGTCTCTAAGGTGCCACAAGTACTCCTGTTCTTTTTGCGGATACAGACTAACATGGCTGCTACTCTGAAACATGACTAAAACAATAAAATGGAGTTTTTAGTACATTAGGAACAAAAGAATTCCTAGCAATAGTATAGGCCAGGGGTGGACAAACTTTTTGGCCTGAGGACTATCTCTGGGTATGGAAATTGTCTGGCGGGCCATGAATGCTCACGAAATTGGGGGTTGGGAGGGGGTGAGGGCTTTGGCTGGGGCAGCAGGGCTCTGGAGTGAGGCCAGAAATAAGGAGTTCAGGGTGTGGGAGGGGGCTGCAGGCTGGGGCAGGGTGTTGGGGCCTGGGGGGGGGGTCAGGGCTGGGGCAGGGGGTTGGGGCATGGGGGGGGAAGAGCTCAGGGGTGCAGGCTCCGGGCTGCGCTTACTTCAAGCAGCTCCCGGAAGCGTTGGCATGTCCCCCCTCCGGCTTCTACATGGAGGCACGGCCAGGTGGCTCTGCACGCTGACCTGTCTGCAGGTGCCACCCCTGCAGCGCCCATTGGCCGTGGTTCCTGGGCAATGGGAGCTGCGGGTGCAGCACTAGGAGCAGAGGCAGCATGTTGAGCCCCCTGGCTGCCCTTATGCGTAGGAGCCAGAGGGGGGACATACCACTGCTTCCAGGAGCCACGCGGAGCCACGGCATGCACAGAGCGGGGCAAGCCCCCTACCCCATTCCCTGGCTGTAGCACTAGAGTGGGACAAGCCCCAGACCCTGCTCCCCAGTGGGAGCTCGAGGGCCAGATTAAAATGTCTGAAGGGCCAGATGCAGCCCCCGGACAGTAGTTTGCACACCCCTGGTATAGGCCCATAGATTGAGATGGTAAAATTGTTAATAACATTGCAGAGAAGGGAGAAGTGTTCAATAAATATTTCTATTCTGTATTTGGAAAGAAGCAGGATGATGTATTTTATCACAGGAAAATGAGGTAGTACTTTCTAGTGCATTAATAACCAAATAGGATGTTAAACAATGTCTGCTAGGGATAACTTCTACTTGGGTTGTCACCTGGACATGGTGGAGAAGCTTGCATATACACCTCTACCCCGATATAACACTGTCCTCGGGAGATGAAACTGCGTTATATCGAACTTGCTTTGATCTACCGGAGTGCACAGCTCTGATCCCCTGGAGCGCTGCTTTACCGCGTTATATCTGAATTTGTATTATATCGGGCCGCGTTATATCGGGGTAGAGGTGTACTTAAGCCCCTAAGAGCGATGCCATCTGGAGTCCTGTACTCCTGGTAGGGTCACCCATGGCAGTAAACTCGAAGGCAAGGTACCAGACAAAGTGCAGCCCAGCACAACACAGCCCAGTATAAGACCTCAGTGGCAGAACAGGCAGATGAAGCAGGATCACCTCTCAATGGCTACAAAGGCGGACGAAGGCTGCAATGGAGGAGACACCCAAGGTCGTCTTGGACCTCCTTGCCACTGGACATGGGTGCCTCTTCCACCAAGATTTGTGTGGCTGCTGGTGCATATCAGCTCCCCCACATTAAACTACTCATGCGCCAGCTTCTTTCACAGAAAGAACTGTTTCCCCACCCCTTCCCATAAAAGTCCTGTGGCGATGGGCGAGTGGCGAGTGGCGATGAGGATAGGTGAAGTGATCACCAGGAATCCCTAGTCACAGACCCACATGCAATCTTGCCCTCCTCCGCAATGGCCCCAAACTCATCCCTGGACTCCAATGGTACTAGCTCCTTAAATTTGAGCATGGAGTTCCATGAGTTAAAATTATACCCATTAGCCACTGGCATCTGGTCATAAGCCCATATCAAGGTTTTATCCTCCCTCTGATCCTTGATTAAGTTAGTCACTCTAATTAGAATGTTCCCCTCTTTGGGCAGGGACACCATTTCATTTTAGGTAAACCTTCTGAGGGAACTTCCCATCGGACAAATCCTCCTTCTCCAGGATCCAACTGCTCACCTACACCTGCCAGTGTTGCAGGTTTGAGACCCCTACTCCCAGGGTTACTTGAGTTAATCCCTTTGGGAACTCTAGGGCTGTTTTAAATCCCCTCAGTACCTCACATAAATGCTCCCAATCCCAATGCAAGATAAGGGCTAGGCTAGGGTTGAGGCACCACTACAGGGAAGTTTGTATTTTCCTCTACAGTCAATTGCACATATGCACTAGGAAAAGGTTTGACATCTCAGTGAATACATTTCAGAAAAATAGTCTCTCTGGGGCTCTCAGTGTTTGGGACCAGGTCGTGCTAGTCCAGGGTCCGCTCAGGTCCAGAATACATCAGGCCCATCACCTCTGTTCCATTTATCCAAACAGGATACTTTAGCTGGCTTTCACTGGTCCACACCTGTCCATAACCACACTCCATATAGGGGCATTCATAATACCAGTGACCTGGGCACCCGCATGAAAAGCAAACCCCCATTCAATCAGACACTTGAGAAGTTGCTCTAGACCCATGTTGCCTGTCCTACCAACATACACCCTTAGGTCTAGGTATTCGACCGCCAGGGTCATTCAATCCTGCCCCCTCCCCAGGGTAGGAAGGGTACCTGAATTCTCCACCTGTTGCGAAGGGGTTGACTCAATGCTGGTGTCTCCTTTTGGCCAGTCAGAGCATAGCAACTCTCTCCCCAATGGATGTCTCCTGCCAATGGCCTCTTCTCCTCTACCTCTTCCTGTGACTTGGCCCTCCAGCCAGGTCACTTTAAAGTCTCATCCCTTCCAGGGTTGTCCACAAACAAAATGCAAGGGGAATTAATACAAAAAACCTTCATAGGAAATAGAGGGGAATGATTCCTTCCCAAGGTGCAACAGAATCTGGTCCTCCCTCCTCTCATGGAGGGGCCTTTGGGAAGCAGTCATCTGCAATGCTCCTGCCTTCAGATAGCCTTTTCCTCAGAAGCTGAGGTTTGGAGGTCTGTTCTCTTCCCTGATCTGCCAACAAGTGAGCTGCTCTGCTCCCCTTTTAAGCTCCTCCTCCAGCATATGCATGTACAGCAGGTATGGCAGGGTGAAGCTGCCTGAGCCCAGAGCAGCTTCTTAACCCCTTGTTGTTCAGCGTGAAGTTGAGTGGGCTGAAATGTAGGGTTGGCTGAAATCTCATTGGCACTTGCCTGGGCACCCATCTGGATGCCAGTATGGCCAATGCCATTGACATAATTATCACATGCTGTGCACTCCATAATGCTTGTGAGGATAACGAGGAGTGCTTGCATCCCGATTCGGCATAGGACAAGTATGGCTTACAAACTCTGTCCAGGTAGCTGGATCCCACATAAATGCACTCTGGTCCTGGTTCCCAGCAGGCATGGGAAATCAGGGATTCCATATGTGCACACATCATGGAACAGCAGGGAGGTAGAGGGTGGCATCTCTCTGTGCCGAGGAACATCTCCCTGTGCCGATACTGGAAAAACACATAGGGGAACAATGGCATATCCATGTGGGGCTACATAGCTGTATGAAGGTTTTATTCTGTTGCCTGATTTTAGGAGATTAATATTATTGTTTAGATAATATGGGTTATAGGCTCGCCAATTAATCTGATCAGAAGATCATAAGGATCTTGTCCCAAAATCAGGCTACACAGAGTTTGCAAAGACCCTCGAGATGTACTTTATGTTTTAGCTCATCACCACCTATCTAGGATAAAGGCCTCGAACATATGTATGCTAACTTGCCTTAGCTCAACATACAGGATCTAGCCTGTAGGTTACTTGTGTTACAGCCAAAAATACTCGAATACAAATCTATAAACCTATTGTAATAAAACAAATAATCAAACCCATAAGAAAAGATATATAAGCAAGCAAGCAGGCTAGCCCTGTTGGCTACAGTTCCCTGTAGCTGATGGTCATTAGCTGTTCATTCCTGTGACAATTCACATGACCTCTCCACTGAGTTATTACCTTAGGGAGGGATTTGTGCTGTTGAGAGTGGTGGCCAAGTCATACTGCAGTCATTGTGCAAGGCTTGTGTCATAACTGTTCACGCTTGTTTGCAAATCTCTGTTATTGAGAGCTCTCAATCTCTCCTAACGACCTTATCAACATTTGCTTTTGGGGTGTGCATTTGTTCTATTTTTATAACTGTTGTTTTTCAGTAATGCTAGCTGCACTTAGCAACTGTTACGGAGCACTAATCCCAGGGCTGAAACAGGTCAAGGGTTTTTGCAAAGGCGGGGGACACGAAAATGAAGGTTAGTATCAGATGCCTGTATTGATATTTGATTTGTGTTTCATTTTTCTGCATGTGAAACAAGCCATAAAGATGTTTATCTAACCATTTCCTGGGTTGTGAATTCAGCTGCTTTTAGAACAAGTAGTGCTTTCTGTAAGCACGTAACACTAACTGTACTTTCCCTGCCCCTCCCATGTATCCTTGAGACTTCAGATATTTCTTAACTTGGGGGCAGGGCTGTGGTGTGGGACAGACAGAAAGGTGTTCGCAGTATGATGGCACCAGAGAGTTACACCATTGCTCTTCATTTGCTGTGAATCCCAAACCTGAAAACATCTTACATTCATCGTACTTAGGAAGGGGGTTCCACACACAAGTCAAAGAAACTATAATATTTATTCAAAGTAGTATGTGGAAGGTGTAATTGGAATATTTTTAAAAAGAAATGTAAACCAACAAAACATAACGGGACTGAATCGGTGAAATATGGCCAAATGTTAATGTTTCTGCTAACCACCCTAAACGGCAGCTGGAGCAGGAGGAGGCAGGGCTGGTGGTTCATGGAGAGTGAACATGGCAGCAGGCGAGCCCTGAACTAATTCGGCCACTAATTCTATGGGCCTTTCCATTAGGGCATGCTCTCCTGCTCTAAGGCATGCCTGCTGCTCCATGAACCAGTTCATCAGCATCTCTTCCTGCTGAAGAGCCCAATCCTTACATACCCTAAGGAACTCAAACTGCTCATGATTTCTATTGTCCATACCAATGAGCAGGTCCTCCAGGGTCATTCTCCATCTGCCTCGGCGGTGATGTCCTGCCCTTCTGGTGGAATGATTTCCCTCTCAGGAGCAAAAGGTCCTGGCAATTCAAATACAACTGTAGCATTATTTTTTTTCCTTTGGAAGAAGCTGAGAAATTATCCCACATACAAAATGATGAGGTCTAAATTAGCAGTAACCCCTCAAGAAAGAGATCTTGGAGTCATTGTGGATAGTTCTCTGAAAACATCCACTTAATGTGCAGCAGCTGTCAAAAAAGCTAACATTAGAACCATTAGAAAAGGGATAGAAAATAAGAAATTATTAATGCCTCTGTATAAATCTATGGTATGCCCACACCTTGAATACTGCATGCAGTTCTGGGCACCCCATCTAAAAAAAGATATATTAGAATTGAAAACGGTACAGAGAAAGGCAACAAAAATTATTAGGGGTATGGAACAGCTTCTGTATGAGGAAAGATTAAAAAGATTGGGACTTTTCAGCTTGGAAAAAAGACGACTAAGGGGGGATATGATAGATGTCTATAAAATCTTGACTGGTGTGGAGAAAGTGAATAAGGAAGTGTTATTCACTCCTTCACATAACAAAAGAACCAAGGGTCACTCAATGAAATTAATAGGCAACAAGATTAAAACAAAAAAAAGAAGTACTTCTTCACACAATGCATAGCCAACCTGTGGAACTCTTTGCCAGAGGATGTTGTGAAGGCCAAAACTATAACAGGGTTCAAAAAAGAACTAGATATGTTTATGGAGGATAGGTCCATCAATGGCTATTAGCCAAGATGGTCAGGGATGCAACTGCATGATCTGAGGCCTGGTCTACACTTGCGGGGAGATCGATCTAAGTTACGCAACTTCAGCTACATGAATAACGTAGCTGAAGTCGATGTACTTAGATTGACTTACCGTGGTGTCTTCACCGCGGTGAGCCGACTGCTCCCGCTCCCCTGTCAACTCCACCTGCACCTCTCGTGGAGGTGGAGTACAGGAGTCGATGGGAGAGTGCTCGTGGGGTCAATTTATCGCGTCTAGACTAGACGCGATAAATTTACCCCCGCTGGATCGATCGCTGCCTGCCGATCCGGCGGGTAGTGTAAACATACCCTGAGCATCACTAGCCTCTGTTTGCCAGAAACTGGGACTGGACAACAGGGGATGTATCACTTGATGACTGCCTATTCTGTTCATTCCCTCTGAAGTATTTGGCATTGGCCACTGTCAGAAGACAGCATAGTGGGCTAGATGGACCATTGGTCTGACCCGGAATGGCCACTCTGATGTTCTTATAACCAGGGCCGGCTCTAGGATTTTTGCCGCCCCAAGCAAAAACAATTTTGGCTGCCCCCCTCCCCGTTTTTTTCTTACCCCACCCCCGGCCCCGCCTCAACTCCGCCCCTTCCCCAAATCCCCAGCCCTGCCTCCTCCCCCGCAGGCTCTCAAGCCTAAGAGGGAGGGAGGGGTAGGGAGAAGCAGCGCGTGCACCACGGCCACTCGGGGTTTCCCCCTCCCTCCCGGGTTTGAGAGCCTGGGAGGGAGGTCGAGCAGTGGCGCGCGAGCGGCAGCAGCGGAGGTGAGTTAGGGTGGCCGGGGCACATTTTTAGGGGCAGCATGGCACGCGCCAGAATGCCGCCCCTAAAAATGTGCTGCCCCAAGCACCAGCTTGTTTTGCTGGTGCCTAGAACCGGCCCTGCTTATAACATAACTTTGTTGTAGTAGGCCACAATTTTGATACTTTTCAGCATTCCAGAAATGCAACTCTTAGACTATCCTTGCTTCCCAGATAACTTTTGTAGCCTCTGAGGAAAGTGCATGGGCTAATAATGGTAAGATACATATACTAATGTTTTTAAACATGTAAAATGGTCATACAATGGAGATACCTGGAGAGGAGTGATTGGGAGGAATGGCCTCCTTGATCTGGACCCAAACAGTGAGTTATTATTGGACTTCTGTGCTAGTTGTGGATTGTCCATAATGAACACTATGTTCGAACACAAGGTTGCTCTGAAATGTACTTGGTACCAGAGTACCTTGGGCTGAAGATCGATGATAGACTTCATAGTTGTCTCTTCAAACCAAGGCCATATGTTCTCGACACTTGGTTGAAGAGAGGGGCAGAGCTGTCAACTGATCACCACTTGGTGATGAGTTGGATCCGATGCACGGATAGACATGGGAGGCCCAAATGATCAGTGCAGGTCGCCTGGGAATGGCTGGTGGAGGACCTTGTGTGGAAAGAATTGAATTCCCACAGCTGGAAGAACTTCTCCTGCATTCTGGGTAAGGTCTTGGATATTGAGTCTGAGTGGGCCATGGTCAGGGCCTCAATCATTGAGGCAGCCACAAAAAGCTGTGGCCTGAAGACAGTAGGCTGCCTGTCATGGTGGCAACCCTAGGACCCACTGGTAGACAGTAGTGGTAAGGGAAACTGTCAAGTCGAAGAAGGAGGCCTTCCGAGAAATTCTCATGAACAGGACTCCTGATATGGCTGAGCGGTCCTGGCTGGCCAAGAGGGCTGTCGCTCTGGGCGGTTGTTGAAGCAAAAGCCTGGTCTTAGGAGGAGTTTGGAAAGACCATGGAGAATGACTACTGGATGGCCTCAAAGGTGTTCTGGCAAACCATTCATCGCCTTAGGAGGGGTCAGCAGCGCATTGCCCAGGCTATTCTCAGCAAGTGAAATACTGACCTCGACTGAAGAGCTTGTTGAGAGATGGAAGAAGCACTTTGAGGAACTCCTCAAACTGATGGACATGCCGTCCTTTCAGGCGGCAATGTGGGAAACTTCTGGTGAGATTGGATCTATTTCTTTTGATTAGTTTGCTATGACAGTAAAGGAAGCAGGGGTGGAAGAGATTCATCCAGAGATGTTGAAATCATTGGACAATGCTGGGGTGTTGTGGTTAACATGTCTCTTAAATGTTATGTGGAAGGTCGGGGTAGTGGTACCGATCTTTAAGAAAGGAAACCAGAGTGTGTGTTCCAATTATAGGGGGATCATATTCCGCAGTCTCCCCAGCAAATGCCATAGTGCTGGAGAGGAGGTTACACCCGTTAGTTGAATCTTGGATTCAGAAGGAACATGTGGATTCTGTCCTGGACGTGGAACAACGAACCAGCTCTTTGCTCTCTCACAGATATTCGAGGGGTCATGGAAGTTTGATACTCTGGTCTACCTTTGTTTGTAGACCTGGAGAAGGCAAATGACCATGTTTCCTGACATGTCTTGTGGGAAGTGCTGCGGGAGTATGAGGTACCGGTGCTGCTTTCGCATGCTATCTGATCCCTCTATTTTCAGAGTGAAAGTTGTGTTTGTATTCTTGGCATTGTTATTACAATGGACAGGCTATCAAAGTTCAGCTGAACTGTGGAGTGCATCTGATACTGGGACTTACAGGTGGCATCTCTGCTGTTCGCAGATGATGTCCTTGTTGCTTCTTCGGACTATGGTCTCTGACATGCACTTGAAAGTTTCTTTGTTGAGTATGAAGTGGCTGGAAAAAATTGGGCTGTTCTCTCCAGGTGAGGGGGAGCAGTTGCCCTTAGTGGAAAAGTTCGAGTTTCTTGGGGTCTTGTTCACGAGAGAATGTAAGTGTGAGAGTGAGATCGACTGGCGGATTGGTGTGGAGGTGGCGGCAGTGATGCGGGAGCTGTACCAAGTGGTAGTGAGGTGGGAGCTGAGTTCTTAGACAAAGCTCTCAGTTTACAGGTCAATCTATGGCCGCATCCTCACCTATGGTCATGAACTTTGAGTAATGACTGAAAGGACAAGATTGTGGGTACAAGCAGCAGAAATGAGGTTTCTCTGCAGGGTGGCTGGGCATATTCTCCGAGACAGGGTGAGGAGCTCGGCTATACGGGAGGGCCTTGGAGTAAAGCCACTACTCCTCTGGATCGAGAGGCACCAGCTGAAGTGGTTTGGGCACCTGATAAGGATGCCCCCTGGGAGGCTTCCTTTGGAACTCTACTGGGCATGTCTCACTGGGTAGAGGCCCCGAGGCCAACCCAGGACATGCTGGAGGGATTATATCTCCCGGCTGGGCTGGGAATGCTGGGGAATACTCTAGGAGAAGGTGGAACCTGTTGCAGAGGACAGGGAGGTCTGGTCCTCCCTACTCTCCATGCTGCTGCCACAACCCTCACCAGGAAAAGCAGCATAAAGGAAGAAGAAGAAGATAGCCATATTGTTTCAAAGGGGGTGGGGACGGAATAGTTCCTTTCAGGGCTATGTAACCAGACTGGCCAACATTTGAAGAACATAGTGGTTTTCAAGGTACCAGAATGGAAAAGAGAGGTTCCTTTCCAATCCTATGGAGGAGATCCAGCAATCTATGTCAGAGAGATGTTTCTGCTAATGGCATGGCCCCAACTGCTGCTGCAGTGTTAAAGGAGGCCCATGCTGGGCAGAACAGACAGACTCAGTGGTATCTCAGCACATCAGGTGGCATCCTAAAGGGTCCAGCCCATCACAAACATAGTCAAATGCAAATGTATCTAGAAATAAGGAATACAGGCTGTACATAGAGGATGAGGAAAGCAAGAAGTCTGGAAAAGATTTAGGGGTCACAGTGAACAAGTGACAAAACTTGAGCTTGTTGCTGTGGCAAAAAATGACTAATGCGATCCTTGGATCTATAAGAAGGGGAGTAGCAAGTAGAAATAAGGAGGTGATTGCTGAGACCGATACTGGAATAACACATATAGTTCTGGTGTCCACATTTTAAAAATGATGTTGAAAAATTGGAGAAGGTACAGAAAAGACCTACAAAAGTGATTTAAGGGCTGGAGAAAATGCTTTACCATGACAGCCTTAAAGAGCTCAATCGGTTTAGTTTATCAAAAAGAAAAAAGAAAAGAAAAGATTGAGCAGTGACTTGATTACAGGGTATAAGTACCGTCATTGGGGAGAAAATATTGGGTACTAAGGGGCTCTTTAATCTAGTGGAGAAAGGCATAACAAGAACCAGTGACTAGAAGCTGAAGCCAGAAAATTTCAAATTAGAAATAAGGCAGAATATTTTTAAAATGAGGCTCGTTAACCATCAAAACAAATTACCCAGGGAAGTGGTGGATTCTCCATCTCTTGATGTCTTCAAATCAAGACTGGATGCCTTTCTGGAAGATGCTTTAGCCAAAACACAAATTATGCTTTAGTCAAACATAAGTGATTGGGCTCAATAGCGGTGTAACTGGATGAAATGTAATGGCCTGGGTCACACAGGTCAGACTAGATGATCTAATGGTCACTTCTGGCCTTAAATTCTATTCATCTATGAATGTTAACACCCACCTCCACCCTGCTCAAAGATGCCAGCCTTCATCACCCTCTTGTTACAGTTTCAAACAAGCACCTTTATGCTTTCACCCATGCAAGCCCCTTGCCCTTGGGAGGAGCTCCCTGTAAATATTTGCAAAGCCAACTCATTGCCCTCCTTCAAATCATTCCTCAAATCTCTCTTTTGCCATGTTGTCTACAGAAAACTTGACACCACTTAGACAGCTGGTGTGCTGACCAGTATTGTCTCATTGATGCTTATGTTCCCCCATCTGTCTGTCTACACCTGTTGTCACTTGTCTTATACTTGTCTTTCAGTTCTGTGTTTATACAGTGGGACAGGTGACTAGTGTAATTGAGTCAGAATCCACTGTACGGTTTGCATTAAAAATGTATTGAAGATGATTGGCATTTAGATGTGACTTTCTACACCTACAGGGCCTGATTTCCCACCGCCTTGTCCCCTGTGAAGTTAACTACATTTGTGGAAAGAAGGTGTAAAATATTACTTTTCTGAACTGATCATGTTTCACACTCACTTTTGTGTAAATGATAACCCAGGGTGCAAGGTAGTGGAGAATGTGGTCCATAGACACCCTTTTTAGGTTGACAACATTGCTTATAACAGTTACTCCTGATTAAAACTGAAGCAAAAGACGGGCGAAACAGGGACATATACTTTGTGCAACAAGGATGCCAGACTCTGAAACAACAATTGCTCTGACAATATTCATATTTTTATTGATAGCCGTGCATTTTTACACAAAAAAAAATACAAACAATCCAGATTACTTAATATAATAGGCACTTCTATAGAGTGAGAGAGGCAAGATCAGGTCCATAGTTCCAAAAATTACAATTTCAAAGACATTTTGAAATTCCTACAAGTTCTGTTGGTGATCATGCATGTCGTGCACGCATTCATTTTTAGTGAATTCATAATTTAGGCCATTAGAAAGCCCTAAATCTGTTTTACATATTAAGGACTCACTTGTTAAAGAAATCAGCCATGCATTTGTGAGTGCAAAATAGAGCCATAGTTTTGGGGCATGGAAGTGCATGCCTAACTAGTTTACAAATCAGATCTGAAAGTATCCTTGACCATGTTGACCCTACTCTAATGGGATTTCTATTGAAATCCGTGAGAGTCTTGCTTAAGTAAGGATTGCAGGAGTCTGGAAATTCATGCCAGATAAAGGAAATAATGTATTTTTCTAAATTATCTTAATGACACACATGGGTTTTGCTGCATTTTACTGATGATAGATTTTTTTTTTCTGATAGTTTCTTGGCAACTCAGATATGCAGAGAAACTAATTTCAAAAGTCAGCATTATTATCACTTTATTATTTAAAAAAAAATGTGAAATGCAAAGATGTGTGTGTTAAAATGCTGCCACCAGTTCTGAGAATTTCATCAGAGGCAGCTGAATAGAAATTTAATGAATGCGAAAAGCCTTGTGCTCATATGATAAATATTATACGTAGGACCTTCTCATGCAAAGGTGAGGGTGCTAACCCACTGAGCTATATTGACATACGATAGTATAATATCATCAGGCATAATTTCATAAAGGAAATAAAATTGATTAAGTAGTGCTGAAAAGTGCAGTTAACAAAGTAGTACTGTATGTAAATATTTAACATAATTCGTAAGACTGGATTATTTAACTACAAGTGAGAGGCTTTAAGATTATGCTGATATATCAACCAGCATAATTGCTAGAAAAGCTATAATTCTACGTTAATAGGCTGCTATTTGAAATACGGATTATAGGTTCTTCTAATTTTCATTGAAACTGATTTAATTCTGATTAGCTTATTATTCTCTGCCCACGTATCCCAATGAATCCCTGTTGCAAGAAACTTTCCCGTGAAACGATGAACACCATTGAGATTTGCAAGGCCACATTGATTGAACCACCAGCCAGTGTTATCGCTGAAATTACTGCAGCTCTTCACAGGCTGCTCTTGGATAGAGCATACTGGGTTGCATCCATCATTATCTACATCAAAAGTGCTAAAGGGCATTGCATTCTGGTTATCTTCCTTTCTGTATCCTCGAAATGCATCACCTGAGTGAAACAGACCAGAAAGAAACTGCCATAAATGTTAAGATAATTATTTTTTGTACAAAACCAAAGCCCTCTAATTAATGCATAAATTGCATTTTTTATCCTCATTTGTTGGAAAGCTGCATTTCTTCAAACATCCAGGGTGATGTGTTGTGGCATGACACTACAACTGTGTGTGTGAGAGAGAGGGAGAGTTATGTGCTGGTGAGAGAGGGAGAGAAAGGAATAGTTATTACTGAAACCAGGAGGAATACTGAGAAGTGCAGGAGAATTTGAAAAGAGTCAGAACAGATCATGGCTTTAATGTGGCTTTCTAACAATAACTACTTAGCATGCATGTAATCTAGAGCTTTCTGTCCTCAAAAATAGAAACAAAAGATGGGGAAACAGAAAAAAGAGAAGTTGTGGTCCAGATTTTCAATGGTGGCCTCTAATTTTGAATGTCCATTTTTAGACACCTAAGGCCTGGTTTTCAGAGGTGCTGAGCAACCACAGCTCCAGGTGAGGGCTGTTTCAAGTTGGAATCTAAAATATGAGGTCACTTTTGAAATCTGGTCCACTGTGAGTGGCTCCGGGCCCCCAAGAGAGAGGAAGTCTGTAAACTATGTTCATTATAACACAGGAGTTCTAGGCTACCAGTCCTGTACTTTAAGCAGGAATATTACTACTTCCCACATCAGGTTAAATAAGACAAAGGACTGTCTACTGCTGGCTACCAAGAGAGACAAAGTGTGAAGAGAAGTTAGCAACCATCAGTATAGTTTTGGAGGAATACTGATACATTTTAATAAATGTGACGGGAAAACAAAAGGGCTGAAATGAGATGAAGTGTACTGTAAGATTGTTAATAGAAAATTGAAATACCTTTACCCGTTTGGAATGGCCTTAACTCTTCTTCGATACAAGTACTTAAATTGTGATTTCATCCACTACATTTACAGAACTGCCAGTGATATCAATGGAAGTTCTGCACACTCTGGGCATAATTTATTCTATTCAGTTTCTTTTTTCACCCTCATCAGCATGGCATCGAAGCATCTTTCAGTTGTCCATTAAACAACGTGACTAACATCTGAAAAACTCTTATTGACTTCAGTAGGCTTTAGATCAGGCCCAGAGCAGCTAAAGAATCAGATCCTTATTGCATTATATTTCTCACACTTAACTTGAATTTACTCAAATTCCTTCTTGGGGTGAGATGGGGGGGGGGATTATGCCTACACAAAAAATAAACCTTGGTCCAACCAATCACCATAGGTTGATTTCACAGCTTTAAAATTAATCATTCACAGAAATAATTTATTTTATAGAAAAACACAAATTAGAAATGGACATTTTTCATATTATCCTAACTAAATATTTCATCATCTCCACCTTTTTTAGACAGACTTATTTTAATACTTAAGAGCGTGGTCTTACCAGCAGTTCCTGAATAACGCCCTACATGGATTTTAAAGGAACACGCTTCATCCTCTAGCCAAAAGTTGTCATAAGATGCATAGGCATATGTGTCATCTTCAGATTCCAAACCCACATAAAGCATAAAGCTTGTTGTTTTCTGATTTACTATATGAAAAACTTTCCTCAGTCCAAGCCAAAAGTCCCCTGTGAAAAAAATATAATATAAATCACATAAACTTTGTAAAAAATATCTATAGAAACAAAATTATCTCTTCCATTTACCCCACTCTATTTCCCTTCCTAGACCAAAAGTAATGACTATTGTGCTGTTGAAAGGAATATGCTTACTTAAAAGGCTTAGGAAGGAGGAGAAGGTTCTCTAGTTCATCATGAAAATCTATGAACTGGATTCTCCTGTATACATGTCCTTACTCAGGGCTGGTCTACACTAACGCTGTGAGTTGATCTAATTTACGCTAGCTCAGATACTCTCCTATCGACATAGCTTCCACCTCTCGGATAGGTGGAGTACAGACATCGATGGGAGAGCGCTCTCGCATTGACTTAGTGTGTCTTCACCAGACCCGCTAAATTGACACTGCTGCATCGATTGCAGCGGTGCCAATTTAGCCAGTAGTGTAGACATGGCCTCAGTGATATATATACAGAAGCGAGAACTAAATTGCAGTATACACTGCAGGTGTACAAAAAATTGGGTGGATTGTCTGCTTGGCCACACATAATCCAATGTCAATCTTAATAGTAACATTGCTAAATGTTAGAGCCACATCAAATCTCAAACCCTCTTGATAACGCTCAAGGAGATAGAGGCTCAGATTATCTTTAGTGGGATTCTGCCCGTTCCGAGGGAAGGGCAGCAAAGGGCTGATAGGATTGTGAGAATAAATAGTTGGCTAAGAGAGTGGTGCTATAAGGAGGGCTTTGGGATGTATGGCCACTGGGAGGCTTTCGGGGACAGACACCTGTTCTCGCGGGATGGGCTTCACCTGAGTAGGGAAGGAAATAGACTTCTGGGAGGGAGGCTGGCTCATCTTATCAAAAGAGCTTTAAACTAGGAAGTTTGGGGAGAAGGTTGGGAGATGCACAGTTAATCTCCACGCCAGATTCCAGTATGGAAAAGGTGAGTAAAATGAGAGGAGACATAGCCGGGGAGATGAGATTGGACATAGGAAGGACAGGGGGGACGGACGCAAGGAGGCCCGCAACTTATAGTGCTACGAATGGGAGACAGGCTAAACGACATACATTAGGGTGTTTATACACCAATGCCAGAAGCCTAGGTAATAAAATGGAGGAATTGGAGCTCTTGGTCCAAGAGCTGAAACCAGATATCGTAGGAATAACAGAAACGTGGTGGAATGGCAGTCACGACTGGAACACAGGTATGGAGGGGTATGCGCTGTTTAGGAAAGACCGGAACAAAGGTAAAGGTGGGGGGGGTGGCATTGTATGTCAATAGTGAAATAAGCTGTAAAGAAATAATAGTTGATGGATTAGATAACACAGAGTCCGTCTGGGCAATACTCACACTGGGTAATAGGACTACTAGAGCCTCTCCGGGGATAGTGCTCGGAGTGTGCTATAGACCGCCGGGATCGACCCAGGATATGGATAAGGAACTATTTAATGTGTTTAGAGAAGTAATTACTAATAGAAACTGTGTAATTATGGGGGACTTTAACTTCCCAGATATAGATTGGGCACAAACGCTAGTAGTAATAATAGGGCTCAGATGTTCCTAGATGTGCTTGCTGATCAATTCCTTCATCAAGTGGTAGCTGAACCGACGAGGGGGGAGGCCATTTTAGATTTGATTCTGGTAAGTAGTGAGGACCTCGTTGAGGAAGTGGTAGTGGGGGACAATTTGGGCTCCAGTGATCATGAGCTAATTCGGTTTAAAATACATGGGAGGAGTAACAGAATTAAGTCAAAGACTAGGGTTTATAATTTTAAAAAGGCCAATTTTAACAAATTAAGGGGACTGGTAAGGGAAGTCGATTGGGCAAACGTATTAATGGATCTAAAGGCAGAAGAAGCCTGGGATTACTTCAAGTTAAAGATGCATGAGCTGTCGGAGGCCGGCATTCCAAAAAAGGGAAAAAGATTACAAAGCAGGAGATTTAGACCGAGCTGGATGAGCGACCGACTCAAAGGGGTGATTAGGAAAAAACAGAAAGCGTACAAAGAGTGGAAGAGGGGAGGGATTAGTAAAGAAACTTACCTTAGTGAAGTCAGAGAATGTAGAGATAGAGTGAGAAAGGCCAAAGGCCGTGTAGAGTTGGACCTAGCGAGGGGAATTAAAAGCAATAGTAAGAGGTTTTACAGCCATATAAATAGGAAGAAAGCAAAGAAAGAAGAAGTGGGACCGCTGAAGACTATTGCCGGAGAGGAGATAAAAGACAATCTAGGCATGGCGCAATATCTCAATGAATATTTTGCATCGGTGTTTAATGAGGCCAATGAAGGTATTAGGGATACTAGCACCACTACAGAGGGGCATTCAGGATGGGGGATTACCGTATCCAAGGTAGAAACAAAACTTGAATGCCTTAATGGGGCTAAGTCGGGAGGACCGGACGATCTTCATCCGAGAATATTGAAGGAATTGGCGTGGGAAATAGCAGGCCCATTAGCGATAATATTTAATGAATCTGTAAACTCGGGGGTGGTCCCGTTAGACTGGAGAATAGCTAATGTGGTTCCTATTTTCAAGAAAGGGAAAAAAAGTGATCCGGGTAACTACAGGCCTGTTAGTTTAACATCTGTAGTGTGCAAGGTATTAGAGAAAATTCTGAAAGAGAAACTAGTTGAGGACCTGGAGGTTAGTGGCAATTGCGATAAATTACAACATGGTTTTACGAAGGGCAGATCGTGCCAAACGAATCTGATCTCCTTCTTTGAGAAAGTAACGGATTTATTAGATAAGGGAAATGCGGTGGACCTAATATACCTGGATTTCAGTAAAGCGTTTGATACTGTACCCCATGAGGAATTATTGGTTAAACTGAAAAACATGGGGATCGATATGAAAATCCAGAGGTGGATAAGGAATTGGTTAATGGGGAGAATGCAGCGGGTCGTATTAAAGGGTGAACTGTCAGGTTGGAGGGAGGTTACTAGTGGAGTGCCTCAAGGTTCGGTTTTGGGACCCATTTTATTTAATCTATTTATAACTGACCTCGGAACCGATTGCAGGAGTGGGCTGATAAAGTTTGCGGATGATACGAAGGTGGGAGGCGTTGTAAATTCGGAGGAGGATAGGGATATCCTGCAGGGAGACTTGAACGAGCTTGTGAATTGGAGTATCAGGAATAGGATGAAATTTAATAGTAAAAAGTGTAAGGTGATGCATTTGGGGATGACTAATAAAAATTTTAGTTACAAGATGGGGACGCATTGGTTAGAAGTAACGGAAGAGGAGAAGGACCTAGGGGTCCTAGTAGACCGCAGGATGACTATGAGTCGACAATGCGACGTGGCGGTGAAAAAAGCCAATGCTGTCTTGGGATGCATTAGGCGAGGTATATCTAGTAGGGATAAGGAGGTCCTGCTTCCGTTGTACAAGGCGCTGGTGAGACCTCATTTGGAGTACTGTGTGCAGTTCTGGTCTCCCATGTTTAAAAAAGATGAACTCAAACTAGAACGGGTGCAGAGAAGGGCCACTAGGATGATCAGAGGAATGGAAAACCTGTCGTATGAAAAGAGACTAGAGGAGCTTGGGTTGTTTAGTCTGACAAAGCGAAGGCTGAGGGGGGATATGATTGCTATCTTTAAATATATTAGAGGGATTAATACGAGGGAGGGAGAAGAATTATTCCAGCTTAGTACTAATGTGGATACGAGAACGAATGGATATAAACTGGCCGTGGGGAGGTTCAGGCTTGAAATTAGACGAAGGTTTCTGACCGTCAGAGGGGTGAAATATTGGAATGGCCTTCCGAGGGAAACGGTGGGGGCGACGGACCTGTCTGGTTTTAAGATTAAGTTAGATAAATTTATGGAGGGAATGGTTTAATGGTAAAACATAGTAGTCAAGGAAAACCAAGAAATGGTAGGTAAATTGTATAATGGCTGACAGGGGTCAGGCTGGAGACTCTTGCCTATATGCTCGGGGTCTTACTGATCGCCATATTTGGGGTCGGGAAGGAATTTTCCTCCAGGGCAGATTGGCTGAGCCTCTGGAGGTTTTTCGCCTTCCTCCGCAGCATAGGGCGGGGATCTCTAGCAGGAGGGTTTCTGCCGATTGAAGTCACCTAAAACAGGATTGGGGACTTCAACAGCAGAGTCCAGGGAAGGGGTAGGGACGGTTTTATGGCCTGCAGCATGCAGGAGGTCAGACCAGATGATCATAATGGTCCCTTCTGACCTTAAAGTCTATGAGTCTATGAGTCTATGATAAGAACATGTTTGAGGTGTGATGCATTTATGAGCCTCAGACCATGAAAGCTTGCCCAGCATGGGTTGTGGTTCTTTCTGAAGCTGAAAAATTGTGAGCTTTCCTTCCTTTAACAAGCCCTGGTACTCCTCATTTTCTGATCTTTTCATTTGCTCACAACTTTCAGAAACTTGCAGCTATTGGGATGAAATTTTACAGGACCTAGGCTCTGCTTCAGGAGAAAAAAAACTGGAGTATGAACAAAAAGAGTAGAGACTTTTTAAGTATGAAATGAATGGGGGAAAAATACACTTGATCCTCCAGCCTTTGTGCAGCTAAAAATCCCATGGAATTCAGTGGGAGTTGTGACAGTGTGTGCCCAAAGAGACACCCTGCACCCCAAATTCACCATATTAATACATAATTGTGATATGTTTTATACAAAGTATGCCTTGAGGTATCATTTTAAAAGTCTTAATCTATTGAACATTAATATCCTGTTAAGTTGTATGTGCTCTCATTGTATATGAATCTATGAAGTTTCACTATGTATGTGCCATTGAAACATGTTGTGAGGTTGGGAACACCCACAAGCAGTCTTTCAGGTACAACAATAAAAAGGCCAAACAACACGGCTGGCTCATTGAGGAGAATACAAACACTCACAAGGATTACCTCAGGAACTGTGTACAACAGGAGCGGATTTACCCCAAAACATACCACACCGTGGCAGGGGGCCTCCAATGACAGGGAGCCCCAAAACATAGGCGTGGGAACAAGGGGTGCAGGCGGTGCTGTAGCACCCCCACATTTTATGCAGGGCTCTGCTGCCGTCCCACGCCTGGGGTCCTGGCTGCCGCCTCACACCACTTATGTTAAAACATATTGTTAGGAGCCCAGAACCACCTGGGCTCCTGAGGAGACAGTAGGGCCCAAGCCCAGCCACTGGGGCTGCAGCGCAGCTGCCACAGCTAAGGGGGATCACAGCCGTCCGCTTTGCAAGGACCCAGCAGTCAGGGGAGGCGAGCAGAGATCAGCACACGGAGGCAGCTGAGTGGCCGCCGATGGAGCCGAATCCCGCCTCCTCACCTTCAGGTGGGTGTTCAGCCTATGTGGATCTCTGCCCATTTCTCCGGGCCAGGCAGCACGGGGCTGCCACGGTGCCCCAAGCTGTCCTTGGCCATGAAGATCTTGGTGTCTCCTTCTCCAGCCCAATGGCGGCTTCACTCATGTCTCCGGGACACCTGGGGTCCCGGCTACCACCCCACACCCGGGGCTCTGCGGGCTCCACTGCTGCCCCACGGCCCACGCCCAGGTCTGGACGTGCGCCTGGGGTGGACAGGGGTCTGGCTTTCAGCACCTCCACTATTCAAAATGTTTTAGCGCCACAGGCATTAAACCTGGGTCCATGGCCCACCCAGGCCCATCTATGGCTACACCCTGGCTATTTCGGACATTTTTAATCTGCCTAAAATTGAGGTCAGTTTTTTAGCAATAATGAAGTGATACTTAGGCCTGGTCTACACTACGGGTTTAGGTCGACTTTAGCAGCGTTAAACCGAATTAAGCCTGGACATGTCCACACAACGAAGCCCTTTCTTTCGACTTAAAGGGTTCTTTAAACCGGTTTCTTTACACCACCTCCGACGAGGGGATTAGCGATAAAACCAGCCTTTGCGGGTCGGAATTGGGGTAGTGTGGACGGAATTCGACGTTATTGGCCTCCGGGAGCTATCCCACAGTGCTTCATTGTGACCGCTTTGGACAGCACTCTCAACTCAGATGCACTGACCAGGTAGACAGGAAAAGACCCGCGAAGGTTTGAATTTCATTTCCTGTTTGCCCAGCGTGGAGAGCACAGGTGACCACGCAGAGCTCATCAGCACAGGTAACCGTGATGGAGTCCCAGGATCGCAAAAGAGCTCCAGCATGGACCGAACGGGAGGTACGAGATCTGCTCGCCATATGGGGAGATGAAGCAGTGATAGCTGAACTCCGTAGCAGTAAAAGAAATGGAAAAGTATTAGAAAAGATCTCCAAGGCCATGAAGGACCGAGGCCATAACAGGGACACACAGCAGTGCCGCGTGAAAATTAAGGAGCTACGGCAAGCTTACCACAAAGCCAGAGAAGCAAACGGAAGGTCCGGGGCAGAGCCGCAAACTTGCCGCTACTACGCGGAGCTGCATGCGATCCTAGGGGGTGCAGCCACCACTACCCCAACCGTGTGCTATGACTCTCTCACTGGAGAAACACACAGGGAAGACGGTTCGGGGAATGAGGAAGATGAGGATGGAGGTACTGTAGGTAGTTCACAGCAGCAAGGAAGCGGAGAAACCGGTTTCCCCAACAGCCAGGATATGTTTGTGACCCTGGACCTGGAACCAGTAACCCCCGAACTCACCCAAGACCCTCAGGGCACACAGGAGACCTCTGGTGAGTGTAACTTTGTAAATATTTGTAAACATTACAAAAAAAAAAGCAAGCGTGTTTAATGATTAATTTGCCCTGGCAATCGCGGCCAGTACATCTACTGGAAAAGTCTGTTAACGTGTATGGGGATGGAGCGGAAATCCTCCAGGGACATCTCCAGAAAGCTCTCCTGGTTGAAATGGGGTGATTTTATTAAGGGGACATTCAGAGGCGCCCGTTCCTGCTCTTCTGACCAGAAATGTTCCCTGCTGTTAACCACGCGGTGGGGGGAGGGGTGAAGTGATCATCCCAGAGAATCGTGTGTGTGTGTGGGGGGGGAGGGGTTACTTGTGTTTGTGCCGCATGTTAACCGGGAAACCGCAGCCCCTCCTTTTACATTGAAACCCCATTTTAAATGGACAACCCAATTCATCCTTGATATGGGAAATGCGCTGCTGTTTGCAACCTTTCCCGCATGTTAAGAAGGTTAAAAAAGCCAAAACACTGTGGCCTACCATGGCTGCCTGCAAGCCAAAATATGCGACCTTGTAATGAAAGAGTGTACCCATTGTTCTCTAAAATGTGTCTTTTTTAACCACCTCTCCCTTCTCCTCCACCAGCTGCAAATGTTTCTCCTTCGCAGAGGCTCGTGAACATTAGAAAGAGAAAACGTAGGACAAGGGACGATATGTTCACGGAGCTGCAGATGTCCTCCCACGCTGATAGAGCACAGCAGAATGCGTGGAGGCAGTCAATGTCGGAGATGAGAAAAGCCCAATATGAACGAGAGGAGAGGTGGCGGGCTGAATCGCGGGATGAACAGAGCAAGTGGCGGGCTGAAGACGATAGGTGGCGTCAGCTTGCAGACAGACGGCAAGAGGCAATGCTCCGTCTGCTGGAGCATCAAACTGATATGCTCGAGCGTATGGTTGAGTTGCAGGAAAGGCAGCAGGAGCAGAGACCGCCGCTACAGCCCCTGTGTAACCAACAGCCCTCCTCCCCAAGTTCCATAGCCTCCTCACCAAGACGCCCAAGAACACGGTGGGGGGCTTCCGGCCACCCAGTCACTCCACCCCAGATGATCGCCCAAGCATCAGAAGGCTGGCCTTCAATAAGAGTTAAAGTTTTAAAATGCAGTGTGTCCTTTTCCATCCCTCCTCCCCCACCCATCCCAGGCTACCTTGGCAATTATCCCCCTACTTCTGTGAGGAACTAATAAAGAATGCATGAATGTGAAAAAACAATGACTTTATTGCCTCTGTAAGCGGGAGGGGAGGGTGGGGTGGGGTGGTTGGTTTACAGGGAAGTAGAGTGAACTGGGTCGGTGGGGGGGGTTTGGAGGGTTCATCAAGGAGAAACAAACAGAAGTTTCACACAGTAGCCTGGCCAGTCACAAAACTCGTTTTCAAAGCTTCTCTGATGCACACCGTGCCCTGCTGTGCTCCTCTAACCGCCCTGGTGTCTGGCTGCGCGTAATCAGCGGCCAGGCGAGTTGCCTCAACCTCCCACCCCGCCATAAAGGTCTCCCCCTTACTCTCACAGATATTGTGGAGCGCACAGCAAGCAGCAATAACAATGGGGATATTCTTTTCGCTGAGGTCTGAGTGAGTCAGTAAGCTGCGTCAGCACGCTTTTAAACGTCCAAATGCACATTCCACCACCATTCGGCACTTGCTCAGCCTGTAGTTGAACAGGTCCTGACTCCTGTCCAGGCTGCCTGTGTACGGCTTCATGAGCCATGGCATTAAGGGGTAGGCTGGGTCCCCAAGGATCACGATAGGCATTTCAACATCCCCAATGGTCACTTTCTTGTCTGGGAAGAAAGTCCCTTCCTCCAGCTTTCGAAACAGAGCAGAGTTCCTGAAGACGCGAGCATCATGTACCTTTCCCGGCCATCCCACGTTGATGTTGGTGAAACGTCCCTTGTGATCCACCAGGGCTTGCAGCAGCATTGAAAAGTACCCCTTGCGGTTTACGTAGTCAGTGGCTTGGTGCTCCGGTGACAAGATAGGGATATGGGTTCCGTCTATGGCCCTGCCACAGTTTGGGAATCCCATTTCAGCAAAACCATCCACTATTGACTGCACGTTGCCCAGAGTCACTACCCTTGCTATCACCAGGTCTTTCATTGCCCTGGCAAATTGGATCACAGCAGCCCCCACCGTAGATTTGCCCGACTGACTGGTAGCTGTCTGGCGTTGCAAGCTTCCACAGGGCTATCGCCACTCGCTTCTCAACTGTGAGGGCTGCTCTCATCTTGGTATCCTGGCGTTTCAGGGCAGAGGAAAGCAAGTCACAAAGTTCCATGAAAGTGCCCTTACGCATGCGAAAGTTTCGCAGCCACTGGGAATCGTCCCATACCTACAACACGATGCGGTCCCACCAGTCTGTGCTTGTTTCCCGGGCCCAGAATTGGCATTCCACGGCATGAACCTACCCCAGTGACACCATGATTTCCACATTGCTGGGGCCTGTGCCTTGTGAGAGGTCTATGTCCATGTCAATTTCCTCATCACTCTCGTCGCCGCGCTGCAATCGCCTCCTCGGCTGGTCCGGGTTTCGCCTTGGCATGTCCTGGCTCTGCATATACTCCAGGACAATGTGCGTGGTGTTCATAGTGCTCATAATTGCCGCGGTGATCTGAGCGGGCTCCATGATCCCAGTGCTAGCTATGGCACCTGGCTGGTCAGAAAAAAGGCGTGAAACTAGTATCTGATGGACCAGGAGAAGGAGGGAGGGAGGGCCGAGTGACGACATGGCGTACAGGTACAGGAACAGGGAATTAAAATCAAGACAGGTGGCTGTGCATCAGGGAGAAACACAAACAACTGTCACACAGAATGGTCCCCCCAAAAGATTAAACTGAAAACCCTGGGCTTAGCAAGCCATTGATTTCACGGAGGAAGGGGAAGCAAATGAATACAGAACAAATCTATTTTTTACATCTTAAGCTGGCAGACGGTGCAGCATGAGTGATAGCCTCTCCAGTACGATGACGACGGTTACCAGTCATAATATACCATCGTCTGCCAAAAGGCAAGGGGCTGCTGCTGTGTAGCAATGCAGCCCCACGTCTGCCAGCCCCACGTCCGCCAGCACCCAGCATCGCCCTCGGCCTCTTCTGGGTGCTTAGCAGACAATACTGGGCAATTGGCAGAAAATAGTATATTACGACTGGTAGCCATCATCATCGAAACAGTAGCATGTCTGCCCAGGTGGCCATGATTGACAGCCACTCCAGTACGACGATGATGGATACCAGTCATAATATACCATCTCCTGGCAAGGGGCTGGTGCAATGCAGCCCTACGGCTGCCAGCCCCACGGCTATTACTCATGCTACACCGTCTACCGCCAAAAGGCAGTTACCAGCTGCTGCTGTGTAGCAATGCAGTCCCACGTCTGCCGGCACCCAGAGGACATATGGTGACGGTGAGCTCAGCTGAGCTGAGCGGGCTCCATGTTGTCTGCACAGGTAACCCAGGTAAAAAGGCGCGAATCTATTGTCTGCCGTTGCTGTGACGGGGGAGGGAGGGGCCTGACGACATGTACCCAGAACCGCCCGCGACACTGTTTTGCATCATCCGGGCATTGGGATCTCAACCCAGAATTCCAAGGGGCGGCGGAGACTGCGGGAACTGTGGGATAGCTGTGGGATAGCTACCCATAGTGCAATGCTCCAGAAGTTGACGCTAGCCTTGTACTGTGGACGCGGTCCGCCGACTAGAGCACCTAGAGCATTTTATGTGTGGACACACACAATCGGCTGTATACAACCGATTTCAATAAAACCGGCTTCTATAAATTCGAACTAATTTCGTAGTGTAGACATACCCTATGAGTCTGGCAGTCAAAAACACCAAAAAATGAAGGCAAGGCAAGAAGACTAAGCTAAGCAAAAAGAGAGTTTATCATCTTATTTTAAAAAGTTTGAAGTATTGAATAGTGGACATTCATCAAAGTATGGGCAAGGAAACATCTGAATTATCTGATCACTTGCCGAGTTGTGGGGATACCACAATGACTGCAAAAGTTGAACAAGTGGACTCTGAAGTGACAATGGAACTACAATATATTGGTAATTTTGTCGAAGTAAGGGAAGAAATTGCCTAGGGAGGTTGTGGAATCTCCATCTCTTGAGATATTTAAGAGTCGGTTAGATAAATGTCTATCAGGGATGGTCTAGATGGTATTTGGTCCTGCCATGCGGGCAGGGGACTGGACTTGATGACCTCTCGAGGTCCCTTCCAGTCCTAGAATCTATGAATCTATGAAAACCTACCCTGAAGACACTGCATTATGGCCAAAATCTGTTTCATTGGATATGATAGACCGAAAAATGTAGGTAATATGAAAAATTTGAGAAAAGAGTATGAGGTTGGAGGATGAAAGCAATTTAGAGATCTTCATGAGTCCCATTTTCTGAGGATGAAGAAAAATGGGATGACAGAACTGAGAAATTGGTTGGTTTTTTTTTTTTTTTTGGAAACTGCTAAGGCAGTCTACTGTTATGTTTGCAAATTATTCCCTGACCATAGTAAAGGAAAGCAAACATTCATCAACGGACACTCTAATTGGAGAAACATTGCAAGACATATTGCTGATCATGAAACTCCCAAAGCTCATATTAATGCTATGTGTAAGTTCGTTCAAAGGTGTAAATTATCTGGAAGAATTGATTCTGTGTTATCGACTCAGTTTGAAAAGGAGTGTTCTTATTGGAGGAAAGTGCTGAGACGTGTTGTTGCCATGATCAAACTGCTGTCTTCTTTGGGACTATCTCTAAGAGGACATGATGAGTCATCACTGTCAAATCGAAAAGGTAATTTTTCAATTTGAATATCTTGAAATATCTTAAAACTTGAATATCTTAGTGAATTTAACAATTTTCTCAAAGAATATTTGAAAAATTATCAGTATTGTGGCTCAGGGAAGACCAGCTTTTTAACACATCAAACCTACGATGAATTCATCACTATAATGACAGAGCGTCTCAGAAACCAATTCACTGATGAAGTAAAGGATGCCAAGTACTATTCTATAATAGTCGATTCAACACCAGATGTGAGTCATGTAGACCAATTAACATTAATTTTAAGATATGTGACTGCCAATGGTAAAATTGTAGAGCAATTTCTTTGTTTTGTCCTGCTAAAATCCCACACTTCTGAATGTCTAGAGACAACTGTTTTGGAAATCATTGCAAATTTAGGTTTGGACATCAAAAACTGTCGTGGGCAGAGCTTTGATAACGTCACAAATATGGCAGGAAAATATTCAGGTCTAGAGGCAAGACTGAACAATGCAAGCCTCTCTGCTTTTATTCATACCATTTTCCAGCCATTCATTAAATTTAATCTGCAATGCTGCAGCCAAATCTTGTGAGGGAGCTACACATTTTTTTGACTTTGTTCAAAATGTGTATACCTTTTTTTCAGTTTCCACGCATCGGTGGAGTATGCTACAATCACGCTTGGAGCAGGCAAATGGAAAATATTTGACAGTCAAAAGAATTTGTGACACCAGGTGGTCTGCTTGTGCAGATGCTTGTTTGGCTTTGAAAATGAGCTGATATAAAGAAAACCTTATTAGACATAGTCACATCAAATTCTGAAAAAACGCGTGCAAAAACTGAAGCAAAATCCATAGCAATAAAGTTTGAAAAGTATGATATTGCTGTTTTTACTCTTTTGTGGAATCATTTACTTCAAAGAATTAATGCCATCAGCAAATTCCTGCAAAAGGTTGAAACAAATTTACTGAATGCTGCACAATTGTTAGCCTCAGTCAAAAGTTTTATCATGGAAATTCGAAATGACTATAGCTCGGTGGAAGCAGAGGCACTAACAGTAACAGAAAAATTAAGGTTCCTCTGATACATCTGACAAGAAGCATTAAAAAAACAGGAAGTTATTTTTCAATGAAACTAGAGATAATGAAATCAATTTAAAAGAGAAAGAGAAGATCATTGTTGAGACGTCAATGTTATTTGTGACACAATAATAGTGCAATTGCAGAGTAGAGGTGAATCTCTAAAGAAAACTGTTGAATTATTTTGCATGTTTTTTGACAGAAGTAGGAACGAAAATGATAAAAGCCACTACCGTAAGAAATTAAGCGAATTCTACCTAGAGGACATAGACACAAATCTTTTTGAAGATGAAGTGAAACATTTCATTCATTTTATAGAAAATGATGATCTTCGAGATCACCAGTTGATTTGTATAGACTTGAACGTGATGGTTTGCAAGCAACCTTTCCAAATATAGAAACCATTCTGAAAATATTTTTTACAATACCGGTAACAAATGCTTCTAGTGAACATTCTTTTTCTGTATTGAAACAAGTTAAAAATTGTTTGCAAAATATGATGTGTCAGGAACATTTGACAAGTTCAGCAATATTGACAATTGAAAGTGCGTCTTTACAAAATATTACTTACGATGACTTAATTGACAATTTTGTAAAGAAAAAGTGTAGAAAAAAAGTATCTTTTTTTTTCAAATTGAATAAGTTTCTTCAGAGGAAGTTAACTTTTATTTTTCCATTCATGAATCATCTATGCTTTTTATTTTTACACATTGTTCACATTAGCATAATGCAAATACAAGATTTCATATAGACCAGAAGTTCTCAAACTGTGGTCCGAGAACTCTATTCAGATGGAGCGAGGAAAGTTTATTAAGTTGTTTTTTTTATAAAGCGCTCTTACCCAAAGCACTTTACAATAGTTAGCTAACGGTACAAACAACATTTGGAAAGATCATTAAGTGGTCCACCGAGACCCTCAGCAATTTCCAAGTGGTCAGTGAAAAATAAGTTAGACTACAAAAACAATCAAGATACCTCACTTTATTTTCATTTACTTCCTATTACTTATAATATAGGAGGAGGATGAAGGAAAAAAGAATGAAAAACGGAGTGGGGAGATAAGAGAGAATGTTTTTTCTTGGCTGGGTCCTGAGGTGTGTGTGTGAAAATGAAGCTGCGCACAGGGCCCCACTAACTCTAAATCTGCCACTGGCATACAATACAAACCTCTCAGAGATAGCACATACCCAAGGGAGACTGTTTGACATATGTCACAGCAAAGGATCTTTTCAACAAGTTGGAAGAATATATAAAAGGGGGAAGTGACATCATGAATTGGCTTCACTCCTCTTACAACACAGCACCTGAAAAGACCTCAGGAACAAAGACTGAACTGGGAAAGGGGGCCTCAGGCGGGAAAGAAGGAAGCCTGCCTCTGTAAGGAAGCTTGGTAGGCTGTTTATACTATCTAATAGGGTGAGACACTGCTTGATTCAAATCCTATCCAGTTTAGATATTTTAGATTGTGTTTTTGCTTATTTCCTAGGTGATCTTCTTTGATCTGTACACCTATCACTTATAATCACTTAAAATCTATCTTTCTGTAGTTAATAAATCTATTTATATTTTACCTAAAAACAGTGTGGTTTGAGTGAAGTGCTTGGGGGGGAAACCTCAGCTCAGTTAACAAAGGCTTGTACACATTTCTCTCCACCCTGAGGGAGGGGTGGACTGGGTAATAAATTTATACTGGTCAGGCTTTTGAACAGGGCAAGACAATACAGCTCTGGGGTCCTAGGCTGTGGAGCTGGGGAGAAGCCTCCATGTAACTGCAGCTGGGTGGGTCCCTGCCTGTGTAAAGGTTTGTGTGAGTGCAGGACTCAGCACGGTCTGCAGCTTGTCCCAGCAGCAGAGTGTGAGAGGGCACCCAGGCTGGTGAGACAGAGGACTCAGTGGTACCCCAGTTCCAGGTTGCATCCCGGGGGGACCTGTCATAGGAGTGTCGCCAGCATTAGGACATCATGATTGGGTCCAAAGCCCTTTTTTACAATAAGAAAATATACTTAGAATCTGGAAAATTTAGAACGTTTATCTCTCAAACATATTAAATTAGTACCTGAAAGATCTCCAAATCCATCCAGGTATTCTGACCAATTTCTTTGGAAGTCAATTACCCCGTCGGTTCTTTTCTGAATCACAGTCCATCCCCCTCCTTTAAAATCCATATCACACAAAACCTAAAATAGAAATGTCAATGGCTAGTGAATATCCTCTGATGAACCACTTACTGATGCAGCTGCAACATGGAAAATAACTTTTAAAAACCAGGACATTTTCCAAAATAACGTCCTTTTAAAATGTATCAGCAAAAGTACTCTAAGATAAATGACTGGAACCAATAATGTTATAAGATATTTCTATATTGCCTGTTAATTGATTGGAAGGCTTGATCAGAGAATTACTGAACTAGTGGAACCACCTTACATATATATATGAATAAATATATTATCAGATGTGTTGGGGGAAGTACGTGTGTAGACACAGACACACACACCCATAAACATTCTACTATGTTTGTATTTATCTCAGTTTGAATTGGAAACATTTGCAGTGGGTATGTATTAATAATGTTCAAAATTACATATAGGTGCAAGAATGTTCAGTGTTACATTTCTACTTCAGCAGAACAAAATTGAAAAAAGACATTAAAGGCGACAAATATTTCATCACCATTTTGTGCATTTTCCTCCTTTGCTTCCTACTGATCCTCTTAATTTAGTTTTCCAAACAACTTCTTATCTGAGAATTTTTTTTCCTTTCCAGTATTGTTTGTTATGCACGGGAAACACAGACTCCTAACTGAAGGACTCACCAGGTATAGGAAGTAAAGAAAGATCTTTTTTTCAGATATATCAGAATCACATTAATTTACCCTAGTGGGATGGAAAACTCTGCATAAAATAGATCCTGATCCAATCAAGCACTTAAGTACATGCTTAACATAGGCAAGCGTGTAGTCCCATTGAATGCAGTGGGACTACTCACATGCTTGAAGTTCTTCACTGGATTGGTACCTTAGTAAAATTTATGCTGTAGGGTGTGTTAGAGATAGAGCCAATGCATGCGAGATCACATTCCTCAGTAGGGAATATCACATCATGTGCTTCACTTTCTCCTGCCATTCAAAACCTTTTGAACCCCAATATAACCTGACTCAAATATTGGCATACTCACCCATTGTCAGGGCTTGTGTACACTAAAGACATTTTTCAAATATTTCCCACCATAGCTAATGCTAGCTCAGCTGCACAGGTGTTATCAACATTAGGAGCCCTAGTGCAGAACAGTGTGCACCATTTTAGACATCATGTCACCTAAACTTGTTCAAAGGAGGTCTAATCATCACAGGGCTTACGGTGGCGGTTGCAGACAGTGACCTATTTATTTCTAGGCTCCAAATGTTACCAACACTAATGGAGCTGAACTCCGTAGAGCTGTAAGTCAGTGGGAGCACTCATGACAACAAGGGTAAGTACTGAGTACACTGTTGTTGCTCAGTAACTGATAATATAAGTGAAGGAAGGAATCCTGGAGCGAGTTTAGTAAATTGTTTCCATGTTCTGCTGAGTGAAAGCAGCAGAAAGTTTATGAGCCAGATCCTTAGCTGTGCCACAGCAGCATACAGCAAAGCAAAGGAGAGGAGTTGTAATGTTGGTCACCTTCGCCACTCCCAGAGCCTGAGTCTGGACAGGAGCCAGTTTGGACCTCAGCACAAGTTACAGCAGCCTCAGGGCTGCACTCTTCTGCACCCAGCTGCTTATGGCCCCAAGTGGCTTTTCCTGCAGCCAGGAACTGCAGGAACACTGCAGCACTCTTTCCAGGTCCTCTTTCCTCTGAAAATGTCCCTTATGCTGGAGCCAGGAGGGGGATAGCATAGAGCTCACTATGCTGAATCTATACAACCTGGGGATTCCTGAATCCTCAAGTAACTGAGTAAGTCAACTTCCTGGATGCTTTGAGCTGGCCCTAACCTGTGGAAAGAAAGGACAATGCAGGGGCTAGAGCACGTCAGACCTGCTTGCTGGGAGAATCACAATGAACTACAGGGGCAGCCTAAAAACCCCAGTCTGAAGAGAGAAGGATACAATTCTCTACCCATAGAGAGGTGATGGCCTGAGAGCTTAATGGCATTCCTAGAGCAGACCACAGGAGGGAGACAAAGTACAGTCACCCCAAAAACTGTGACAAGGCTAAAGATATTTTGTTTTTATTTTAGTTTCTGTTCATTTGAGAGGCTTTTTGTTTACTATTGTTGGTCAATTGGTTACTGAAATTAATACTTTTATGCTGGCTTTGGTAATTTTTTTTACTGGGACATACTGTCTTTTTTTGTAATTTTTTTCATTTAGTTATGTTTTACAAGCCTTCCACAGCTCTTGACTATGAGTGCCTTAGAAATGAATTATGAGTTATTTTGTCAACAGGTTTATGTCTTAATTTCTTGAGACTTTTGTTCTTCTATGTTTTAAGCTTTAATTACAAACACGTGTGTTTGTCTTTTGCTCTTTTTATGCCTTATCACATAGGTGGTTTTACATTAAAATCTTTTCCATTTAATATCATTCTTTAATAAAATACACACCCATACTTTTGGACATTTTCAGGGAGATCCTGTCAGCATGATCTGCATTCAGATCTGTGTGACATCTATTAGACATGAAATGAGATACCTTTCTGTAAGTGGAGGTTTTGTTCTCATTATTTATTGTTCCTTCATGGTTATAATTAATTTATGACTATTTTTCCCTTTGTCTCCTGACTCTGTCAGTATTTTAAGGAATCTCCCCACTTACTTGATGTCTCCCACGTCTTCAGATATTGGTAGTAAACGCAAAATGTAGAAAAGTGTCAAAAATGCTTTTGAAGTGAAAAGAACTTTTTCATTTCAGAAGTGTTTGCACTGTGCTCTGAAACAGGTCATAATTTAACCACTTGAAGCCAAAAGTTACAGCAAATGGACTAAGCAATCTCTTTTCTCACTGAGAGGTAATAGTTATATCTCCTCCAGTAAACACCTGATTTTGGAAAAGGCATGAATAGTTTTCTCAGCTGGAACCCTCCACTTCAGAGCCAAATCCTGACTCCTCAAGAAAGCCGGGAATACATGAGTTTTGTGCAGTGGGTCTGCCTGGAATTGGGACAGAGAGAATCCTCCTCACAACATTCTATGGAGCATTAACGCAACTGCTTCTGTGGACACTACCTCTGCTTTAGTAGCATCTGTGGCCTCTGCAGTCTACTTCCATGGGTAGAGTTGGCTGGTGATTCTGGGTAGATTTTTTTTTTGTCCTAAGCCCCATCTCCACACTGTGGTGAGAGAACTACTGAAGGACAAAGTTCTTTAGTACACACTGTGTAGCCTCCGCAGCTGGGAGAAGAACCACATTTCTGCTACTTTTGAGGGCTCCCAAGGCCCTTCTTTAGCCCTTTGATTAGATTTCGCCATATATGACAATTTTGACTACACAGGACTACAGGTTTGGGCTCAGAGTTTTGTGACTATTTTGTGGGATACAATAGTAGGGTCCTCAGTGGGGTGGGTGGCCTAGTGGTTAGCATCCACTCAGTCATGGGGTAGTGGTAGGGGACGCCGGCCCACCCACTCCACCAAACTCCAACCCAGGGCCTTAGGAAGGGTCAGTAGCATTGACCCCTGGAGGTGGGGGGGGGGACCTTTTGAGTTATCCTCCCTGGGCTGCTTCCTATTACTGCTCCCTGGTCCCAGATAAGGAAAAAGAAAAAAGAAAACCAAACTGTCAGCACCAACCAGGCTCATACAGTCCTGGTACTTCAGGGCATCTCTAGCTCCTTTTGGCACCATCCTGCAGCGTAGGTCTGTACTCCTCTCCAGCCTTCTGAGCTGGGTTGTTCTCTTTTCAACCCTGTCTCCAGTTGGAGCATGCTCTGCAAGGTTGGAGGGGTGGGGGTAACTGGACCAAGTATTGTCCTTCAACCCCTTCCATCCCAGTGTGCAGTTTATATATCCCATCACAGGGGTATATAATTGGCTAGGGCTGGGTGGGATATTTCTACCTGCTTCCCCCATCCCTGTTTTGTTACAGCAGAGAAGTATTTATAATTAGGTATTATATTGTAGTATTTGTTTTGCCCTCCATTCTTCTTCCAATAACTGAATATCCCAGACATGTATATGCAAAATTAAAGTGGAAAGGCCTGTAGATGCAATGCCAAATCTCAGCTAACATATATGGACTTCTGCAAACAGAGCACCCAGAAGCAGAAACAAAAGAAAAACATTGGACATTGAATATTTTTTTTTAAAATAAGAATTTAGTTTGTTTGGGTTCTGCGAGTTCCAATTTTACCCAGACTTTGAGGTCAGAATCAGAACTAAGATCATTATCCTCCTCTCCCTCTACCTTCCCCGCTGACAAAGTGGAGAGCAAAAGTGTGGAAACATGTGGATTGGGTGGAAGGGACAGCTGTTTACATTGCATACCCAACCATACATAGGCTTCAAGGTACTGATGAGGGTTTTAAAATTCACATTGCTGGGGGGAAGGACAGTGCAGCTAGGAAACCACAACCCTATATGCTCCCAAGGAAAGAGGCCCCAAATTTTCTAGCAAAAGGCCACATAGCTTAATGCAGTATTAACTCTTTCTCTACTCCTGTACTCTGCCCTTAGATAAGGAAGGATTATGCCGCCACAGTGAGGAACCCAGTGTCCATGTTGCAAGAGAGCATCTCTGTCAGTTTTGAGAAACTAATCGTGGGAATAAAGATTACAAGAAAATGCCCTGACATCTATGGGTGTGGGGACAGAATTTCTTTCAGTTCCTTAGTATTTGTGCAGGTCTGTGCCATTGTCTAGTCATGCTCCATGGCCCTTCCATGGCCCTTTTATTCACACTCATGAGAGGAGAGCAAAAAAGCAATGGCTTTTCCACTCTGTACCTATTGGGTTCCGGGAAGTGGGCGGGCGTAAGCCCGCCCACTGCTAAAGGATCTCCCCACAGCCTAAGGGGAAGATCCACAGGACCTGGAACTCAAATAATTACGGGGGACAACTAATGTAAAAACAGGGACAGGAGTGTGGTCAAAGGGTCAAAAGAAGAGAACCAGACGGGGACACCGAGCAGAGAACCCCGGACAGCGCCCACTGCTCCTCAAAGGCTTCAAGGGAGCCAGTGGACGCCGCCCAGAGGAACTCTGCCCGGATACGTGAACGGACAGAGGATCGGAAACAGGCCCCGCAGTCACAGGCACCTCCATCGGCCAACCTCCTCTCCCTGGTTTTATAGATGGCCTGTTTAGCCAGTGCCAAGAGGAAGTTGACCAGGAGGTCCCGCGACTTTGTGGGGCCACGGATAGGGAGTGCATAAATGAGAAGGTGAGGGGAAAAGTGTAACCAAAAACGTAACATAATATCGGTGAGGAGCCGGTGTAGGGGCTGCAACCTGGCACACTCTAAGTAAACGTGAGCCAGGGTCTCCCTCACGCCGCAGAAAGGACAGGTGTCCGGGACAGGGGTAAACCGCGCCAAGTACACGCCCGTGCTCACGGCCCCATGAAGGAGCCGCCAGCTGATATCCCCGGCGGGCCTCGGGACCAGAGTGGAATAGAGGCTGGCCCACCGGGGCTTCTCACCCTCGACAGGTGGCAGGAGGTCCCGCCACTTTGTATCGGGGCGGGACACGAGGGTGAGGAAGTGAAGAGTGTGGAGCACAAGCGTGTATAGATGTTTCCTTGGCGCGGTCAGGAAACGAACCGGCTGCAAGTCGTGCAGCCGGCTCACGGAGAAGGGGCGGGGGGGCCGGTTGGGTCCACGGGGCAGGGGCTCAATGAAAAGGTCCGGAGGGCCAGGGGTGGAGGGTGGGCGGGGCGTGCCCTCGTGCAGGATCCGGTCGAGGCAAACCCGAGCAGCGGGTGGCAAAGCGGCCTTCACCTCCTGAAGTATGCACTGGGGAGTACAAGGCCTGGAGAGCCCCATACGCCGAGCGAGCGTCAGGGGATCCAGCCAGTCTCCCCGGTCGTAGTCCAGGAGGTCTCCGACCCTAGTGACTTCTGCCAGGACCAACCTCTGGCGCACCGCGGGGGACTCCGCCACCTGCACACGGAGCTGGGGATTGTGTAGCAGGGGCTCCGCGAGGAGATCTGCCCCCTCGGTGGCCGCCACGGACCTGGTCGCTGAGAACAGTTTCCAGGTCCGGAGGAGGTCCTGGTAGAAGACCGGCAGCCCGGAGAGGTCTCGCGGAAGACCTCTCGGATCGAGATAAAAGAGCTGCCGGTCGTATCGGAGCCCTCGGAAGCGGCGCAGGAAGGCGTGCGCCAATACGCTCCACGCCGGATTACCTGCACCATAAAGGAGCCTCTGCAGGGCCTGGAGGCGGAAGACATGGACCTGAGTGTGGAGGCACTTCAGGCCCTGCCCTCCCTCCTCCAGGGGCAGATGGAGGACCCCTGCAGAGACCCAGTGCAGTCCTGGCCAAAAGAACTCCAGAATCACCCTCCGGAGGTCGGCCAGGAAGCCCGGGGCCGGGACCAGGGTGTTGAGACGGTACCAGAGCATGGACAGGACTAGTTGATTGAGTACCAGTGCCCTCCCGCGAAGGGAGAGGCACCGGAGTAGTCCTGTCCATTTCCGGAGCCGCTCCGTCACCCTGCCCTGTAAACCTTGCCAGTTCTCCGGCGGAGACGGATGCGTGGCAGAAAGGTAAACGCCGAGATAGAGCAGCGGACCCGCGCTCCACCTGATGGCCTGAAGCGCGGGTGGGAGGGAGCTCGCCTGCCACCCGGCCCCTACCACCAGGCCAGAGCTCTTGACCCAGTTGACCCGGGCGGAGGAGGCCGCCGAGTACACCGTTTGGCAAGCCTCCACCCGCACCAAGTCGCCCGGGTCCTGGACCACGAGGAGCACATCGTCGGCATATGCCGACAGGACCAGCCGCAGCTCCGGTTCCCGAAGCACCAACCCCGTCAACCTCTTGCGGAGGAGACAGAGGAAGGGCTCGATCGCCAGAGCGTACAGCTGGCCCGAGAGGGGGCACCCCTGCCGCACTCCCCGCCCGAAGCTGACCGGCTCGGTCAGGGTCCAGTTGAGCCTGACCAGACACTCTGCGGAGGCGTACAGCACCTGGAGAAAACCCACAAACTGGGGTCCGAAGCCTAACGCCTGCAGAGTGCCCAGGAGATACCCGTGGTCCACCCTGTCGAACGCCTTCTCCTGATCCAGGGACAGGAGGGCGAACGACAGACCATCCCTACACCCAAGTTCCAGAAGATCCCGGACCAGGTAGAGGTTATCAAAGATACTACGGCCCGGGACGGTGTAGGTCTGGTCTGGGTGGATCACGTCCTCCAGCACGGACCCCAGCCGCAGCGAGATAGCCTTGGCTACGATTTTGTAATCCGTGCTGAGGAGCGAGACGGGACGCCAATTCCGTAAGTCGCGGAGGTCCCCCTTCTTCGGCAATAAGGTGAGCACGGCTCGCCTGCACGAAAGAGGGAGGACCCCGCTCTGCAAGGCCTCGGCCCAGACGGTGACTAGGTCCGGGCCGAGGACGTCCCAGAACACGCGGTAGAACTCCACGGTCAGCCCGTCCATGCCCGGAGATTTATTGGTGGGCATGCGGCGGAGGGCTTCCGAGAACTCGGCCAGAGAGAGAGGAGACTCCAGCCGGTCCTGGTCGCCCGCGCTGACCGTTGGGAGTCCGTCCCAGAGCACTCTGCAAGCGGTAGGGTCGGTCGGATCCGGGGAGAAAAGGTGTGCGTAGAAGGCCCTGGCCCTCTGGCACATCTCCACCGGATCCGTAAGAGGGGTGCCGTCCTCCGCTAGGAGGCAGGTGACGTGCTTCTTGGCCCCCCTCCTTTTCTCCAGGGCGTAGAAGAAGCGGGAGCCGCGATCCATCTCCCGAAGGAGGCGGATGCGGGATCGAACAAAAGCACCCCGGGCCCGATGATCGTCGAGGGCCCGGAGCTCCTCCCGCTTCTCCCGGCACGCTCCGCAAAGGGATGGATCCTCAGGGCTGGCGGCCAGACGCCTCTCTAGCTCCAAGACCTCCCGTTCCAACTGCTCTATCGCCGCATCCCTCCGTCGGCTGGCGCCCCGGGTGTAATCACGGCAGAAGAGCCGGGCGCGCACCTTACCTAGGTCCCACCAACGCCGCGCCGAGGGAAAGGCACGCCGCTGCCCTCGCCAGACCAGCCAGAACTCCCGGAAGGACGCCACGAAGCCCACATCCTCCAACAAGCTATTGTTAAAGTGCCAATAGGCCGGCCCCGGCCTCTCCGCACATAGAGAGGCCGTCACAGTGACTAAATGGTGATCAGAAAAGGGGGCCGGCCGCACGTCAGAGGAGTGGGCTCGTGAAAGATGGAGACGTGACAAGTAAATACGGTCCAACCGGGAGTGGCACGACCGATGGGCTTCCACCCGGACATAGGTGAACGTGGAGACATCGTCCGGGTGGTGGTCGCGCCAGACGTCCACCAGGGAGTGACGATCTACAATCTCCCGGAGGACGTCCGCGGCGGCCGGGCACTGCTCGGTCCCCGAGCGGTCCCGCTCCTCGAGGGTAGCGTTGAAGTCCCCGCCCAGGACCAGGCACTCACGAGGATCCAAGGAGCCGAGGAAGGCGGATGCCTGCTGATAAAAAGGCAGCCGCTCCGGGCCCGATGTCGGGGCATAGACGTTGACAAGATTGACCACAAGCCCCTCCATACGGACCCGGAGGTGCAGCAGGCGGCCCGGCACAACCTCGGCAACCCCCAGCACCTCGGGCCGTAGGTCGGGAGAGAACAGGGTAGCCACTCCAGCCGTACGAGCTGTGAGATGGCTAAAATAGACCCTGTCCCCCCACTCCAGCCGCCAGCTGTCTTCGGCGGCCGGATCCGTGTGGGTCTCCTGTAGGAAAATCACAGAGTACCCCCCTTCCCGAAGGAAGGAGAGCACCTGGCACCTGCGGAGACCCACCCTACAGCCCCGGGTGTTCAATGTTGCGAAAGAGAGAGATGGCATGAGGAGGGCTGGGGGGGGTCCTCGCTGGCAGGGACGCTCGCGGCCCCCATTGGGCCGCGCAGCAAACCGTGACCCACCCCGAAGGTGAGCAAGGAGTCACGGAAGCTGCGGACCCGCTGGTAAGCCGCAGCACCCTGCTTCCCGGTCCTTTTACCCTCCCCCCATGAGGGCCCTCGCGGCCCGGAGGATCTGGTGGAAATCCCCCCATCGCTGGAGAGCGAGCGGCACCTTATTGCGGGAGCCACGCACATCTTCTAAAAACTCCCGCAGCTCTTCTCGCAGCATATGGGGGGGTGGGGTCACTGACTGCAGATCATCCCCCGTTGGGGCCCCTGGCTCGGCCCCGTGGCCCACTGAGACGGGCAGGCAAGGGGCGGACCCTCGACGTGGCGCCCGATGGACCGGCGCCACACGGTCCGCCTCAGACCCTGGCTTAATGGGGGGCGGCGGCGGAGGGAGAAGAGCAGCCCCTAGTGGGTCGGGACTGGGGAAAACAAAGGCCGCTCCCTGGGGGTCACCCTCTGGGAAAGAGAAAGAGACATCCCCAGAGGCGGCAATGGCATCGTGGGAGGTGGAGGGGACAGGGCTGGGGTCAGGAGTAGGAGTAGGGCCGGGGGCAGGAGTAGGGTCGGGAAGAGGGACAGAGGCGGGATCCTGGGCCCCAGGAGCTGGACAGCTGGAAGGTAGCTCCTCTCGGTCGGGCCCAGGGGTCTGAGGGTTAAGGAGGGGGTCCCCAGGGATGCCGGGCTCAGGCTCTACGGCAGATGAAACAGCCACGGCAGCAGGTGGTGAACAATCTGCAATGGGGCCCCCACTCGGGAAGGAACTCAGTTGCCCCACACCAACAAGGGATACCCCTGGTAACTCGAGTCCCGGCCGCGAGGCACCGGCCGTCGCCTGAGGAGGCTCGGCGGCCGTCAGTGAAGTGTCACCCGCAGCCGGGCAGGTCAAGGAGTCCAGGGGTTCCTCGAAGGCAGGAGCAGCGGTCAGGGGAACAGGAGACGCAGAAAGGGGGGTTGAGGGGAGAGCGGCCAGATCGAGGCCCACTGGCAAAGGGTCGTCCTCCCCCTGGGTGACCGGGGTCAGACCCAGGGCCTCGATCTCCTCATAGATAGAGGGCAGCTCACCTTCCACCACCCCGGGATCATCCCCGCTAACACCCGAGGCGACGCTTGCCTCGAGCATCGCAGAGGGTATAGGTGGCAAGGGGGTAGGAGGGTCCGCAGCGTGGGCCTCCGCGAGGAAGGACCGCGGAGAATGGATGGCGGCATCCTCCGGTGCTGCCACAGCCTCCCCAACCGGCAACGGTAGATGTAATGCACCCGCGGGCAAAGCGGAAGGCTCAGCAGCGGAGCCCCCCTTCCTGGTTTTCCGGGGGGCCTCCGCACCGGATGGCAGGAGCGGAGCTCGAGCCTTCCGCTTGCCCCGCTTTCCCTGTACTAGGGTCCAGCCCTCCATGGCATCGTCTGCGGGCTGGGTGACAGGGATTGGGTCGGGGGGCAGAGATGACGGCTTGAGGACCTGAGGAGGTAACAATGGGGCAGTAGGAGGGGGGGCAGAATCCCCCTGGGGAGGGCCCTCTCTCGCGCCCGGCAATACCCCCACCGCACCCTCCTCTACAGGCCCCGCCACAGCACACATAGCAGAGACGGGGCTCTCTTGCTCATCTGGGCATGGTGGGGGAGATACCCCTTGAGCCCGAGCGGGAGCAGTGGTGGTCCGAGAAGGAGGAGGGGCGGCTCCGGGTACCGGGCAACTAGGAGCGCCAGCAATGGTGGGGCTGGCACTCTGCCGGGGCTCGGGGGTCCCGGACGCTCCTCCGTGCCGGGCCAGGGGGCAGTCCCTCCGGACGTGCCCTATCGCCCGGCAGAGGTAGCACCGGGCCTCCCCCGTAGAATAGTACACCCGGCAATGGGTCCCCCGATAGGGGACCAAGAAAGACCCCTCAAGCGCCTCTCCGGCACGTGCCGCCGGCGGCAGTTGGAGCTGCACATGCCGGCGGAACGAGAGGACGTGACGGAGGGCGGGGTCCTTGCATCCTAGCGAGAGAGGGCGAACGATGGAAATAGGTTTCCCCAGGGTGGAAAGGGCGGGCAGCAGGGCGACATTGGGAAGGTAAGGAGGAACAGAGGTAGGACCACACGGACACCCAGGTCTTCTAGCGGATCCAGGGGGACGAATACGCCCCCCACCGCCAGACCTTTCTCCACCGCCTCTTGGGCGGCGGCCTCCGAGGCAAGGAAAAAGACAACCTTGCCATACATTTTGGAGGCCGCCACGATGGCCGCGGGCCCCACCACCCTCGCCAACGCCCGCACGTAGGTCTCCACGTGCGGCGAGGCGGGTACCTGGAGGCAACGGATGCCATGCCTCCTAGTCAAGGTGGGGAAGGGGCCCAGGCCACTATAGTTGGAAGCGGAGGCGGTGGATGGGCGAGATGGCATACCGGTGGCCGCTGCCACCTGGGCATACGCCCTAGGGGCTGGGGGAGGGGCACCCGCAGAGCTGGTGGAGGGAGCAGCGGGAAGGATCGTTGCGGCCGGTGGCAGGGCCGCAGCAGTGGAGGCAGCCCCTGCCATGGAGGGCTCAGTCTTTTTAGCGGGGCTCTTTCCCTTTTTCTTGCCCTGGCCTTTCCTGCCGGCTGGGGCAGCTCCCCCATAATTGGAGGGAGCGAAGGGCGTGGCAGCATCGGAGGTCACCCCGTCGCCCGCCGCTGCCAATGCCGCAGTGGTGGCAGATGGTTTAGCAGCGGAGGTCGAGGTAGAGGCTGAGGAGACAGGCAGGGGAGGGGTGGCGGGGCCTATTTGGGGAGGCTCACCCGCCGTGTTCCCCTCCATATTGGGCAGGGAGGGAGGGGAAAACACACTGGAGAAAAAAAAGGGGCGGGGGGGGAATGGCTAAAGGAAAGGCAGGTCAACCACTCCTCCCCGCTAGGCTGCAGGCAGGGGAGGAGGGCACCGAAACACAGGGAGATATGGGAGTATCAAGGGCTTAGGGGGGACAATCACCGACACCGGCTCCTCTAGTTACACTAAGGGAGGGAAGGTCACAATAACAGAAAGGGGTGCAGTGATTAACCAAAATGTGACGGGGGGCACAAGCGCACGGGAGGGGGCATGGGCACACGAGGGGAAAGGTCAATCAGGGCAAGGGGGGCGCAAGGGAGCAACAAGGCTGGAAATGGGGCAGAGGAACCGAAGGACTAACCGCAGGGCTGGGGTGGGACAACGAAACCAAACTACAGAGGGAAAGGGGCGGGGCAGGCAGACAAACTGAAGCTGGGGAAGGGCAAAAGCCTACAGAGGGCAAAGGGGGTAGGCAGCAAAGGGTAAAGCTGGGAGGCCTGTTGCAAAAGGGGAAGGGGTCAGTCCAGGGGGGGTAGGTGCGCCCACGAGCGCTTGCGAAAAGTCAATGTGCGGGCCGCCTGCCCGCCGCTGCAGGCCCAAACGCTGTCAGTAGGGCGTGGCAGGCCAGGAAAGCAGCAGAGTCCCAAAGGCAGGAGCAGAGGTAGATGGAAATGGGCTGTGGGGTTGGTGGTGGAGGGGGCACCGGTGGTGGTGGGGGTTTGGGGGGGGACACACAGATGGACCAGGCTCCACGCCACACCCCCTGTGTCCCCACAAACACAGTCTAGACCCCCACCACTAGAGCACAGTTCGAAAATTACTCAGTCCAAAACAGCCCCCTCCACAGTGGTCTCCAGAGTCTCATGCGCTCCCCCAGCAGCCGATGGACCGCGCAGTCCTCTTCCTCCACCTCCAGGCTCCAGCAGCTCCCCAGGACACGCACAGCACCGGCGGCAGCAGCAGCAGCTCCGGCAACCCTGGCAGCCAGGCAGGAAGGACCCCCCCACAGGTGGTAGTGCTGATGGTGAAGGTGGGGGTCTTAGCTTCTCCCTCCAAAGATGGTGGGGAGGGGGGACTGGCCGGCAAGGCCCCCCCACCCCTGACTCAGCAGCAGTGGTAGCAGCAACAGCAGCAACAGTCTAGGGAGGGAGTTCTAGCCAGCAGCAGCAGCCCAGGGAGTAAGGGAGAAGGAGCTCCAGCCAGCAAGGCAGGTGGAGAGAGGAAGGAGAAGGAGGGAGAGCTCCAGCCAGGAGGGCAACCACAGAGGACACTGAGCACACTCTGTAGTGGGGTGGACACCCACTCCTGCCTGGGAGGGCTGGAAAGCAGCCCTGGAGAGGTCTGCAGCTCTAAAAGCTCGGCTGATTGGGGAAGCGGTCGCAGCTGGGCCATGCCCCAATCAAGCCACAGCTGGCCTGTATAAAAAGGCTGGGAGCCAGGAGCTCACACACTCTCTCTGCATTCTCAGAGAGAAAGGCCTGGCTGCAGGGAGCTAGAGACAGGGTACCTGAGTGGAGCAGGGCTGGGGAAAGGCAGAGGAGCCAGGGAGCTCCAGCCTGGAAAGCCCCAGGCTGTGGCCTAGCATTGGGCCAACAGGTACGGGGGGTTGCAGAGGGCAGCCCAGGGGGAGGCAAAGGCAGCAGGTCCAAACCCAACCTTGCCTGTGATGAGTGACGTATACTGTAGTCTGCCCCAGGGAGTGGGGGCTAGATGGTGACTGGCAGTAGCCTTACACTGAGGCGAGGTGGGGTTAGTGGGTGGGGTTTCCCCTGGGTGGAGAGACCCAGAGTGTGGGGGTACTGCCAGGGGGGCAGCAACCTGGAGAAAGGGGCACCGGGGTCCTGGGAGGGACATGGGGGCCAGCGGTAAGGCGGATCACCAGCCTGCAGAGGGTGCTCCGAAGCTGGGACGAACTAATTCCCGGAAGAGACCAGCAGGAGGCACCGCAGGGGTCAGTCTGCACCCTTACACACTCACTGAATGATGTGTAGTTTTTATAGAGAAGGATGATTCATTGGTTAGTGGCACTAGCCTAGAATGTTCAAGATCAGGTTCTGCTTTACCATAGATTTGAGAGACCTTAGGCAAGTCACTTAACATCTCTGTGCCTCAGTTCCCCACCTGTAAAATAGAGAGAATTGCACTTCCCCCATCTCACAGGTGCGTTATGAGGGCGACAAAGTGGGTGAGGAAATAATTTTTATTGGACCAACATCTGTTGGTAAGAGAGTGCTGTGTAAACTCAAAAGCTTGTCTCTCTCTCACCAACAGAAGTTGATTCATTAAAAGATATTACCTCCTCCATCTTGTCTCTCTAATATCCTGGGACTGGCACAGCTACAACAACATTGCATACAAGGGGTGTTATAAAGCACTCTGCTATTATGCTGATGGGGCCATATAAAGTACCTAAGAGAGTAAGTTTTCTTCCAGGTGGTTTTCACTGTATATGAAAAGAGAGAATATGGCTCTGTATCTGAGATTATATTTCTTTGCAAGAACTGGGAAAGATTTCAAAATTGTAATTATGGCAGAGCCACTTAGTATAATTCTTATTCACACAATGAGAAATATCCAAGGAAAATACTTTAAAATTAAACATATTCTAAATACATGTTTTCAAGTAAAGTCTGCCCAATATGTGAGATAATTGTATTACCTCATAAGGGTAATTTGATCCTTCTGGATGGATTATGTACAGACCGCTGGGAGTTTTTGCAACTGAACCTATGGTATCTTTAATATCGGTGCAATCCAGTCCTAGAGAACAAAATTATTCAATATAATTTAGGTTAAACATTGCAATAACAAATACAGATTGCGACAAAAGGAAGGCACTTAGATGTAAATGTATGAATGATCTCAAATTAAATTTCGTTGTCAAGTAAAATATAAAATGATCTTTAATCAGAGATTTATTTTGAAAATGTGAATTCTCTGGAATGTGGTAAGGTCAGAAATAGGCAGAGAATAGAGAAAAAGGAACTTTCCACAAAAAGTCATTAGGTGCAGTTGATCTTTCTAACCATAACTAGCACTGCATAGACTATTACACACCATGGATCTGATCCTGCAGACCTTACTCAGGCAAAGATCATATTGAGTCAATGGAAACTTTGCCTGAGTAATGGCTGCAAGATAAATCCCTTTATGTAAAGCAATTGCTGACCCTCTCTTGTAAAGATTTGGATTTATAGTTTAAAATTCCTTTAAATCATACCATAGATCAAAAAGATTTTTGCTTAAAAGTATTGGGACAAATCCTGCTTGTCTTACTCAAGTGAGCAGCCTCATAGAACCCAATGGGACTGCTTAGAGGTGAAATTCCTCTCCTTGGAAGCATCAGAACAAGGGCTTAAGTGTAACACAAGTCTCGTGTTTTACCAGATGCACAGGCATGAATTTCACCCAGTGTGAATAAGGAAGCAGGATTTTGCAAGGTGCTGAACAACCCTGCATCCCCAATTCAGAAGGGACTCAGCACCTGTGTGACAGCAAACCTGATATTTTCCACAAATATTATCCATCTGATATAAGTTTTCTTTAAAAAGAATCCAAAGTACTTTTGCAAAATTAAGATTTTAAAACCGTTCATAAGTTTTCCAAAGCTTATGCAGTACAAATCACTTCTGAGTAGCTATTATAAATCCCATATCTTCTTGACTTTGTTTTTTTCATTTCCTTATCAGGACACTTATAAAGATAAAGAGAAAAGATATAAAGGTTAGACAAGAAAAGTCCTTACCATGAGACTGAACTGCTTTGTAAGGAAGTGGATCCAAATGTTTTCTCAAAACTTCTGCATTCAAAAGTAGGACCCTGTTCATAAGTTCACTCACCTGTAAGTTCAGAAGTAAACAAGCGTTTAAATACACTCAGACTGGAGCACTGAGATTTGAAGTCTTATGATTTGCTTCTTCCCTTATACAGATGTTCTGTAGTTAATTTCTATGATGCATGGCGATGCACACTTTACATATCCGTAGGCCATGCTGAATGCCTGATTTTCTACTGCCTTGTATTTGAGTAATCATTTAGGGACTTGATCCAACTGCCACTTAAGTCAAGAGAAATTTTTCAAAGGACTTCAATGGGACTTGGGCTGGAGCCTTATATCTGTGCAAAGTGAGTGCACAGTGGTTGTTAGACACTATCAAAGAAGAATGGCAGTGTTTTACATGCCATAAATACTTAGTTATATATATAATACTACCACAGTAACAATAACTATTAATGTGTGTCCTAAGTGAAAAGAAATTTTCATATTATAAATAAAAATTAGTACCTGATTAGAAAGATAATCCAAAGAAGATTGTTGGTCATCCATCATATTTCTTACCAGTTTTTTTGTACTTCTTGCATATTCAACAAGAGAGTTCTGCAAATTTCCTAAAAAAAGAGATATTGACACCCACTATAATATTAAAACTGTAGAACCATTTTAAGCTGCATAAACTTCATGCTTATTTTATGAAGTTTAAGTGAACACCAAAGATGTCTTATTTTAGAATGCTTAAGTGAGACCTAAGTGGTGCATAGGCTCTGGACTAGGCCCTCAGGAGACATGAATTTGCATAGCCCTATTGACTTCAGTGGAGCTGTGCTGATTATGCAGAAGATCTGTCCCCTCAGAAAGACTCTCTACACAAGGATGAATCTCAGCCTCTTACAGCATTCTTAGGTACCAATGTGAATGATACCTTAGAAATACAAATGCAAATAAAAGACAGATAGATATCTAAGGTTTTTTTGTCACCATAGCTTCAAATCTTTTGCTCATCTACCAACACTCATGCTTCTCGGCCTTGCTCACATGCCAATAGACCTAACTGTAAGACAGACAGAAGATGAATAATGCATGTTAAAAGAGACACAGAAAAGTTAAGCGACCTGTTAGAATATTCTATGGCAGATTGCAGCAAGCTCTGCAGGGTTTGACAAGGCAGGGGAGAGAGCACAAGGAGTCCTCTTCCACCTGGGTATCTGCACAAAGGATAACCACTGTCTCAGCCCTTTAATGCCCATCAGTAAATCCTCTGCACAGTGCCCAAACTGAGTAGCTAGGTGTAGTGCTGGCCCATGTGCCTGGGAAGAATCAAAGTAAATACAGTTTGCTATAGGTACATAGAGCATAGGTGAGTTTGTTGCTGACCCAAAGGCTTTTCTTAATGAATACATACTGCACATGTAATGTTTTTCTTCTCGTAACATTTTAGCTTGAATATCACATGGCACAAGGCATTGTTCCTTTTGTTTTGAAATAGCTGTTGATGTATTTTTCTCTGCAGTCTTGGGTGGTGTTTCCATAGCACTGCCATTGAGTGTACCCTGTTATACCAAATAATGGAAGACAGATTATATTTTGAATTTGCCTTTTTATCCTCATCTTAAAAAATTAAAGACAATAATTGGCAGCTAGTAACTCAAAGCAAAGACCATAGAGATTTGAGCCCGGGTACTGTTGAGTGTTTCCTGCTCAGAAGCCCCCCCCACTCCAGAGGATTGAGCCAGAAGTAAGTTAGACTTTTAAAAACAATCTTAAAGGGCTCCTAAGAACTGGCTGGTGAGCTACTTCCACCTCCTGGCATTGTAAACCTAAGGCCTGAACTCACAAATACTTACTGACAGGTTTCAGAATAGCAGCCGTGTTAATCTGTATCTGCAAAAAGAACAGGAGTACTTGTGGCACCTAAGGTTTTGTAGTAGGTTTTCTGGTTTTAAATTAAAACTGATAAAAATGCATTGCAGCTAAAAATCTGAGATTGGCTTTTTATAAAAACTTACCATTTGTACCTAAGGTGCCACACGTACTCCTGTTCTTTTTGCAAATCCTTACTGCTAGGCTTAGAGCTTGCTGCCATGAGCAATCCCATTAGAGTCAATGAGACTGCTCACAATATAGCAAGTATCAGAGGGGTAGCCGTGTTAGTCTGAATCTGTAAAAAGCAACAGAGGGTCCTGCTATTGTGTGGCCAGGGAGGTTGAAGTGTTCTCCTACAGGTTTTTGTATGTTGCCATTCCTGATATCGGACTTGTGTCCATTTATCCTCTGGACACAAGAGGATAAATGTATGGCAATATACAAAAAACAGGAGAATACTTCAACCTCCCTGGCCACACAATAGCAGATGTAAAGGTAGCCATCTTACAGCAAAAAAAACTTCAGGACCAGACTCCAAAGAGAAACTGCTGAGCTCCAGTTCATTTGCAAATTTGACACCATCAGATGAGGATTAAACAAAGACTGTGAATGGCTATCCAACTACAGAAGCAGTTTCTCCTCCCTTGGTGTTCACACCTCAACTGATAGCAGAGCACCTCACCCTCCCTGATTGAACTAACCTCGTTATCTCCACACTGATTTATACCTGCCTCTGGAGATTTCCATTACTTGCATCTGAAGAAGTGAGGTTCTTACCCACAACAGCTTATGCTCCCAATACTTCTGTTAGTCTCAAAGGTGCCACAGGACCCTCTGTTGCTTTTTACAATATAGCAAGTATCACATCCAATAGTCCTTGTTTGCAGAGTCAAGCACCACGTCTAAACAAAATTATTTATGTTGTGGCGAAGAAGCAGGTCTTCAGGCTTATCCCTTTTTACTCACAATTGTAGTCCCACTCTGCCTAGTACATAGTACAAATTCATCGGGTAGACCCCAACCTGGCAAATACTGACATATATGCATAACTCTACCCCAGCTAAGAAGTCAATAAACTCTAACCACATAGACAGCTCATATTTACAATCAAATACCACAACAGCAAAATATCTTTAATTTCCCTCAAGCAGAAAGTTTAAATGGACACTATTAACTAGAAATCTAGCCAATTCTAAACAAAGAAGGGGGTCAAAAACAGTTTCAAGGCACTGCCTCCATAGGGTTTTGTGGTTATACATTAACATTTTCACACTTTTAAAATGTTTTTCACTCCCTTGTTGCTGTGTGAAACCCACACCATCAGCAGGGGAAACTGATTATTCACAAAGTTCTGTCAAAGTAAACAAATTAAAAACATGTTTTCTCTGATCCCTTTGATAACCATAGGTGTTACTTGTAACAATATAGGTAAAAACTCAAAACTAGTTTCTGCCTTGCAGAAAGGAAAAAATGCAATTAACTTTCCAAACATTTTCTTCAGATTCCTTTTTTGCCCTCTAAAGACTGATGTTTTTAAAATGTCATTGTGTTGTTACAACACTGCATAGTGATTGTCTATTGTGCTATGCAAACTGAAGCATGATTCTTATAGTATTAGGATTTTAAAAGGAAAACCTAATTTAAAAGGAAAGAATTATTTCTAAAGCATTTTTGGTCCTCCCTTCCTGCTCCAGATTCCTCCCTCTGGCACTAAGACAACAGTGGCATAATACTGAATAAGTTTTTCATTGGCACCTGTTTTTCATTTTTAAAAGTGAAAGCAAAAATTACAAAAGATTGTGAACTGACAGGTTTTAGAAAATCTCTTGAATTACTAATAGTAGCATGTGTCTCCTGTGCAGATAAATTTGTATCTTTCTTGGACTGCAGACTCCACTCTCAGTTGAAAATAATCACAAAGCGAAGCAAGAAATGTTATGTAACAGTTAAAACCAGACCACTTGAAATAGAGTTTCGGTCCAAGATTTCATCCTGGCTACCAACCAGGCTGTTGGTATTAACCAACATCCATGTTCAAGTACACAGAGTCAATCTATTATTTTTAACCAGTATTTATATAAAAACAAAAGCAAACAATTATTAAAAGACAAAGGGTGAGATTCTGATCTCAATTATACAGCTATAAATATCTGTGTAATTCTACCGAAGCAAATGGAGTTACTCTGGATCATATAAGTGAAATCAGAAACTGGCCCAAAGAGTCAAAACTCAAATAACACTCGTTAAGAGGAATGTTTCTGTGTTCCATTGTTAATGAACTAATTTTCTTGCTGCAATTTTAACAGAGTTTTTTTCTTTCTCAGAGAAAACTTAACTTTTCTATACATCATAGTCCATCTAGGGTAAAAGAATCTACATTTTAAAAGCATCACTTACTGTTCAGAACCTGTATTCAGTTGCATTAATTATCTTATCAAATCAATGTAATTGAAAACCTTACCTTAGTAGAACAGGGTCTGACATTACCTAGCACAGTCTCACCCCCAATGAAAAAAATGATATTTAGACAGATCAATGAAGTTGGACTAAACTGGATCATCTTTTACTTGAAGAAATGCAAACGCTTCAACAGGTTTCAAATTTCTGTGGAAAGGCTTGTTCACTATGAGGTCCTGAGTCAAGTATTTGGGAATGTGTACAGCACAAATTGCAGCCAGCACATTAGTCCTTTTATGCCTGGATTTAACAAAACACATTTTATTCATAGAATAGAAGATTTATATACTGCACTTAATACAGTGTTTTGACCCTGAAAGCAATTACTGCTTAGTATCTGCATATGACACAATTAATGTATTAACATTTACACTGTAATAGGATTGTGATAGGTCTTGGGAAATGTTGCCCTTCAAACATATTTATTTGTATTTAGTGGGCTGGACTGGTTGAAAGAAAAAATGATTAATTAGTGCCTAACTCCTTTTATAAACACTTTAACCTAGAAAAAAACTGTCCGTATTTTTGCACTAACATTGCTATATCTCTGGGTAAGGAGGCAGTTTCAGAATACAGTATGTAGGTTTTCTGGTTTTAAATTAAAACTGATAAAAATGCACTGCAGCTAAAAATCTGAGATTGTTTTTTTATAAAAACTTACCATTTGTGCTATATTGAAAACTGTTCATAGAGGGGACTAATGGACTTTAAAGATTTCTCAAACTCAGTGACAGAATATCTCTAGGACCAAAGGGACTTCAAATGGACTAGTTTTTAAAATAATTCAAGGAAAACAATTTTTATTCCTAAAAAATTTCCCACAGTGGATGTGCCTAAAAATCTGAAAAACAGGAAAACTAAGCACCTAAACCATTAATCCCTAACTATAAGCCATATATTCAGGTACTTACATCTTTTACATCGAACAGTACAATTTGGGCCTGAAATTCCCCATGCTTGATTTCACCTCAAAGCTGAATGTTTTTGAAAGTTTAGTAAAGATCCACTTGACTATTTTCTGTGATCCAAGTACATGTGAGGATTGATATTTGGTATGATATGATTCAATACATGAAAATCCCCAGCCTGAGGTATTGTATTAAGAGAACATCATGGCTAGTGAGCAATTGGTATATGCTGTAGTAACCCTGACTGCAGTAAGATTTGAAAATAGCTGTTAAAAAATCCCATTTTGTACCAATGATTTTTTTTTCAGCATGAAAATATACTGTATGTGGCCCGATTCTGACAGGAGAATCTATAACTCTCACTCAAGCCAATAGTAGCTGCTGATGCTCAACATCTCTCAAAATCAGACCCTAATTCGTTCAAACAGGCGTCATTGCATCCGTGTAACAGTGTCAGTAGGAGTCAATAATATCTAATCAGAGCACCAATAACTTACTTGCTCATGGTTTACAGAGCTAAATTGTGCCCCACAGGACATGCCACACAGGAAAGTAAGGGGATGAAAGACTCCATCTTACTCCCCTGCACCAGCTACCTAAAGAGAATGTTACTCCTGGGGGAATTCTGTGCCACTGCACATGCAGAATTTGCACTGAAATTAATGGGTTTTGCGCAGAATTTCCTTTTCCTCCACAGAGCTGCTGGCTGCCACTAGGGTCCGCGGACCAGGCAGAGCACACTGCCAGGGGATGGGAAGGGAGCCCTCAAGGAAGGAGGTGGCATGCAGGAATCTCCACACAAACCCGGGACCCAGAATCAGGCTGTTTCTCCCCCTGGATCTCTGTGGGGGACGGGGTGCAAGTGTCTGGGCAGGGGGCCTGCAGCTGGGGTCTGGGGGGAGGAGGTGCAGGTGTCTGGGCTAGGGGGTGCCCCACAGCTGGGCTCTGAGAGATAGGGGAAGGGGGCGTGAGTATCTGGGTTGGGGGGTGCCCCACAGCTAGGCTCGGGGGTAGGGGATGCGTGCGAGTGTCTGGGCTGGGGGGCACCCCGCAGCTGAGCTCTGGAAGGAGCGGGTGTGGGTATCTGGCCCCGCTGCTGGGCTCTGGAGGGAGGGGGCAGAGAAATAGGAACTGGGTTGTCGTAGGGGTTTCCTTAATTCTCTACTCCTGGAGGAATTTTTTTGTCTGTATTGTTACAGACATAATTGCTGATAGATATTTGAAATAAATTACCAAAATAATTGAAATTGGCATGATTATATAGTATTATTTTTTTAAATAAAAATGCAGATTTTTAAAATATTGTGCACAGAATTTGTAATTTTTTGGTGCAGAATTCCCCCAGGAGTAGAATGTGTGGAGGGAGATAGCAATGTTTACTCATTCTTCTGTACACATGGGTGAGAAGTAGAGGGGAAGTAGGCAGAGCCTTTACTCTACCCCTCCCCCCCCCCACTCCAAGCACCAGTCACCACTGCTGAAGTGGAGCATAGAGACAAGTAAGATACACAAGGTAAAAGGCTGCAACAGATTACTTCCCCATGGAGAAAGGGGGAACCAGGCTGGTCTGCTCTTGCAGCAGCACAGTTACCTCTTACTCAAGGCTTGCTGTAAAACCACAATCTTCATCTTTGCTCTCAAACAGGCAAAACTCCCATTGACTGCATTGGGACAGAACAGTATTGAAGTACCGACCCATAACTTAAATTCAATATTTAATAAGAGGGTTGACTAAGTTCCAATGGATTATTGGAGACATGATTATTGGAAAATATGTATTACAAGCATATATGTAATTTATATATATATATAAAAGATGTTTGATATTTATAACATGTTCCATACAACATTTGAAGTTAATTAATACATCATTAAAGTGGAAGTGGCTGGAAGTTGAAGTTAGATAAGGTTAGAATGGATATAAGACATATATTTTTAATACTGAGAGTAATTAACAATTGGAACAGTTTACCAGGGTTGTGATGGATTCTCTATCGGTGGCAATTTTAAATTAAGACTAGATGATTTTCTAAGAGATATGCTCTAGGAATTATTTTGGGGAAATTCTGTGGCCTGTGTTATACAGGAGATCAGACTAGATCAGGGATCAGCAACCTTTGGCATGCTGCACGCCAGGGTAAGCATCCTGGCGGACCGGGCCAGTTTGTTTACCTGCCGCGGCTGCAGGTTTGGCCAATCACACTGGCTGCAGTTCACCGCTCCAGGCCAATGGGGGCTGTGGGAAGCGGCGGCCAGCACATCCCTCGGCCCACACCGCTTCCCACAGTCCTCATTCCCCTCCACTCCCACCAAAGCTAAACGATTTGGGAGCAGCCACCTCTGGAAGACCTTGAAGACATGGCATCCAAGCCATTAGGAAATAGGAAGAGGAGGCCAGAAGACCCACCATTGCTCTCTCCTGCAATCCCCAGAAGGTATATAAGGTAAAGCTGAGGGTCCTGCGAGCTGGGACGTCTGTTTGCCAGGAGGCTTGGGATGTGCAAATTTTGTCAGTTCAGGTCTGTGAATATTCACAGATCTAGGCTGATTTTTTTTATGGATAGGATTAGAACTTGAATTTTCCCAAATTTCAGATAGGTTTAGGATTCTAGGCAGACTGTTCTACAGCCCTATTAACACCTCTGTTCAAATGAAATATGTTGATTAAGGGCTAATAAAGCTTTTCTGACAGAATGAACTTTATCAAACAAAAATAAATATATGGTTTAAAGAAGTGGATTGTGGGTCAAATCATAAGTGGAGATACCTCACAGAAGCAACAAGTAAGCAGGGGCTATTCAGTATTACACTTTATTTAGTCACCAATGTTATATCTGGACCCAGCAGAGAGGGACGTAGACACAGGCACAGAGGGAGCTGATAGAAATACAGCTGTCTACCATGCTCACTTTATTGTTCTGGCTGCAAAACTGAAATGAGCATAAAAGTGAGGCTTTGCACTGGGGAGCGGGAGTGCTCACAGATTTAAAGACAGGACATCACATTTCTTCATCCTACTTTTAAAAGCTTTCTAAACACATATACATTATCATTTACACGGTTAACATGAAACACTGAAGAACACCTCACTTCTAAACGATTTGGGAGCAGCCACCTCTGGAAGACCTTGAAGACCCTCTACAAGGGGGCATCTGAAGAAGTGAGGTTCTTATCCACGAAAGCTTATGCTCCCAATACTTCGTTAGTCTAAAAGGTACCACAGGACCCTCTGTTGCTTTTTACAGATTCAGACTAACACGGCTACCCCTCCGATACACGAAACACTATATAGCCTAACTAAAATGACAGACCTGCGGGTGGCTATATTACAACAGAAAAACTTCAAAAACAGACTGCTGAGCTGGAATTGATATGCAAACTAGACACAATCAACTCAGGATTGAATAAGGACTGGGAATGGCTGAGCCATTACAAACATTGAATCTATCTCCCCTTGTAAGTATTCTCACACTTCTTATCAAACTGTCTGTACTGGGCTATCTTGATTATCACTTCAAAAGTTTTTTTCTCTTACTTAATTGGCCTCTCAGAGTTGGTAAGACAACTCCCACCTGTTTATGCTCTCTGTATGTGTGTGTATATATATAATCTCCTCAATATTTATTCCACTCTGTATGCATCCGAAGAAGTGGGCTGTAGTCCACGAAAGCTTATGCTCTAATAAATTTGTTAGTCTCTAAGGTGCCACAAGTACTCCTGTTCTTTTTGCGGATACAGACTAACACGGCTGCTACTCTAAAAGTTGCAGGTGGACTATCACAGATTCTTAAACTGAAGGGGACTATTCTACTTGAAATAGCAACTCACTAACTAAACAATTTATAAATTCAGGTGAACAACTGATTTTTCCACTCTCTTGGGATAACATGGTGACCGTGGTACTGAAGTGTCCTGAACAACAGGAATCAACTGGACTGATACAGAATTAACTGGATCTGGTACCAAAATTTCTCCCATTGGTTTCTCCATGCCATTAGGAAAAATATGGGAAAAAACTTCACCCACTCCGTATGGTGAAGCATCACAAGCCAATTGTAATGGTAGTGAAGCATCAAAGTGCATAAAAACTTTGGCTGATGTCAGCAGTATCTTTGCTTCTCTAAATGTACACTCACATTCTTTAGTCCATTTCCATTTTTTCTTTGCTTGTAATAGTTTATGTAATGACACCAATACTGTCACCAGCTTAGGCAGAAATTTGCTGTAGTAATGAAGCAATCCTAAGAATGAATGTAATTGTGACATATTTTCTGAAGTTGGCACTTCAAGAGCTGCCTTCTCTTTCTCTGGTGATTTCCTTAAGTCCATGGCATCAATGACATGTCCACGGTATTCAGCTGAAGTTTTGAAAAACTCACATTTGTTTCAACATGCTCTCAGTCCATGATATTCCAAATGTTGCAAGACACCGTCCAAATTTCAAACGTGATCTCCTTGATCCTTTCCTGTAACAAGAATGTCATTCAAATAGCACTGAACTCCATTCGGTCCCTTCAGGATCTCATCCATGGCTTTCTGGAACAGGACAGGTATTGATGTGATACCTAAAGTCAACCTGTTGTAACAAAATTAGCCTTTTTCTGTATTGAGTGTGAGATATCTTCAAGATGCCGAATCAAGCTCCATTTGTAGGTATGCATTGAGCAAATCTAATTTACTGAAACACTGTCCTCTACTAAGAGTAGCAAACAAATCTTCCATATGAGGTTGTAGATACTGGTCTGCAGATAAAACTGAATTCAGTGTCACTTTGAAATCTCCACAAATGTGAACGGAACCATCATTCTTGATCACTGGTACAATGGGTGTAGCCCACTCACTGTGTGAAAGCAGTGACAGGATTCCAGTGTTTACTAAATGGAGCAAATCAGCTTCTACCAGAGGCCTCAGAGTATACGGCATAACTATGGACTTTTGGCTGGCTGTCAGACTTAACACTGAGCTTCACTGACACATTGCTCATCTGTCCAAGCTCTTTTTCAAAAACTTCAGTCTGTCCAGTATTTCTTGAAGATTTCAAGGTGCTTTTGTGATCACCTTGATCTCAGTCCAATTCACTTTGTGCTCCTCAAGCCAAGATCTGCCAAATAATGGTGGATATTTTTCTTCAGTCACATACAAGGGTAAAACAACAGATTGTCCATCTAGTTTAACTTTCACCTGGAGTATCCCTTTTAGGGTATCCTAATTTTTCTCTGGTATAAGTCTTCAGAACTGGAGGTTTCTTCCAGAGACGATTGTGACAAAGAATGATAGGTACAGGCAGAAATCAATGAAACAGCAGCTCCAGTATCAAGCTCTATTCTTGTAGGAGCTTCTTTGAATAAAGGTGTGAACCAAAGCCATTTCTGACTCTAACTTCTGATAACGTGTGTAGTTCTAGGTCTTGGTCAGTGTCACTAAAGCTCTTGTCTTTTTTCAACTTATGAATTCCTTCCTCGGAGGGAAGGTCCTGCTGCCGAAGTGCTGCCAAAGAACTAAGTGGCATGGAGGAGCTCCCGTGGAAATATCACCTATCACGATTGCGGCTTTTTTTTTTCCCCCCGCTGCTTGGGGCAGCAAAAACCCTGGAGCCGGCCCTATTTGGACCCAGCAGAGAAAGAGATAGACACAGGGGGAGCTGATAGAAACACAGATGTCTGCTTTGCTCACTTTATTGTTCTGTCTGCAAAACTGAAAGCACCACAAAAATGAGGCTTTGTACTGGATAGGGGGGCATTGCTCAAACATTTAAAGGGACAGGACTTCACAGAATATGTGACAGATTGACAATATCCTGTAGTATCCTGGACAAACCTTAAGGAATTAAGATACATTTTATTGAATTACATTAAACTTTATTGAATTAAGATCAATACCTTTTGGGGTACATTGTATTAAAAATGCAATTGTATATGTTCTCTAGTAGGGAGGGAGGTGCTAATGTACTTCTTCTGTTATCAGCCCTTTGAAGCCACGCCCCTGGAAAGGTTCACATATACTAGTTCAAACTGGATTCTCCAGGGACCAACAAGAAAATAAATGTTTTTTGGATAAATAGTCTGGTTTTAAACTGGCTCATGGCCTTCTTCCTCATAAATCAAATGGACAGGATTCCTGTCCACAGAGGGCCACAATCCTTATGATAGGGATGGAAGGACTGGGCTACTGAGGCCTCATAAGACTGTCTGCTTGTTCTGAGCTGAAGCTCTGATGAACTGGTAACTGCAAAGAATCCCCTTGGGTGGAGGGTTGAAGGACTGCACCTGCCAGAATCCATGTTAAATTGAACTCTGGTGAGCTTATTAGCATGCATGTAGGATCTTTAATTGTTTGTACTATGTTTTCTCTGTAATGCTTGTACCTGAAGAATAAAATAGGCTTTCATTAAAAGAACTGTGTGGTGCCTTATAACTGTAGCAATTACACCTATTAACTGTCTCTGATGAGAAAGCAAGCAGATGTCCTTGGTAAACCTGCCTGTGTTGGACATGACTCAGTGAAGGCAGGGAACTGTGCAGCTTGACAATACTCCATTCAGAAGGGAGAGAGATATGGGAGTCCTCCCAGAAAAGCAACGGCTGGGGAGCTGGAAGGCTGAGAGTGGATACTCTTGCTGGAACATTGAGGTGAAATACAGGTACAGTTGCCCTGAATTGTGACAATATTCCCAACTTAAAAGTGGGTGTGAAACCTTACTATTCTGTTTTGTTAATGCTTTATACCTAATTTGTACTGATGTAAAGCATACAGGGTGACTATTGCGCTAGTGTTTAGCTAGCATGAGAGCCAGGATTCTTGGAGTCTCGTCTCAGCTCTGACATTTATACGCTGGGTACTTTTAAGCAAGTCTCTTAGCCTTTTGAGCTTCAGTTTTCCCACTTGTAAAATGGTGATAATAATGCCTACCTCAGAAAGTATGGTGAGCCCTGTACAGCAGTTTTGAAAAAAGAACTCAAATGCAAAGTATTATTTTTATTCTCATCAGTACAGCCACAGAACAGCTACACATTATGAAAGAGAAGAAGAAGTGGTTTAAAAACAAACATAGCTGCCAAGAAGTGCCTTGCCAGGAAATCACTGGGGCATTTGGCCGTGTGCTGACATCTCATCCAAGGTGTGGCAATATCCCAGTATTACACACCCTGTTCTGTCTTATTGCTTAAAGTGCAGTTCTTCTCTGAAAATAATGGAACAAACAGTACATTTTTATTCCACACAGCTGCTCCCTTTTTGTATTATGTGTTATAACTGCATACTGTAATTACAAATATAATTGTTCATTGCTGTCTATTCATTTTAGCGTTGCAAAGTAAGCACAGCTAGCAGAAAGTGAGCTGAATTCTATTTCATGTTCTGCATCATCAACAAACAAAATTATTTACTAAGGTAATCAGTTAAATCTGTGCAAACCCACTGAAGGCAATAGGCTCCCTAAAGCATGTTTTGATCTGCAAAATCTTTATTTTCAGTAACGAGACAGCAAAGAATCCAGCCTGAGTTTGTAGGGCTGGGGGACAGGTAGAAAATGACATCCTTTTACCATAAATCAAGAACAATATGGAAATAGTTGAGACAAGAAACATAGAACCCCAGATAATGCTAAAAATTAATATTATTCTAAAAGCATGTAAACATTCTCAGTTAAGCATGTGAACACCCTGTGCTGCCACATCACTAGCTAGGCTGTCCTGCCTGCTGATGAGCAGTGTCTATATGCCAAGTGCTGTACTGTGTGGAGGGAATGAAAGGAGTACAAAATCCTCCCAAATGCCTCCAAAAGGGAGCAAAGTGCAGCAATAAGTATTTCAGAGTAGCAGCCGTGTTAGTCTGTATCCGCAAAAAGAACAGGAGTACTTGTGGCACCTTAGGCCTGGTCTACACTAGGCGTTTATGTCGAAGTTAGCGCCATTACATCGAATTAACCCTGCACCCGTCCACACTGCGATGCTATTTAGTTCGACATAGAGGTCTCTTTAATTCGACTTCTGTACTCCTCCCCGACGAGGGGAGTAGTGCTAAATTCGACATGGCCATGTCGAATTAGGCTAGGTGTGGATGGAAATCGACGCTAATAGCTCCGGGAGCTATCCCACAGTGCACCACTCTGTTGACGCTCTGGACAGCAGTACGAGCTCGGATGCTCTGACCAGCCACACAGGAAAAGCCCCGGGAAAATTTGAATTTGAATTCCTTTTCCTGTCTGGCCAGTTTGAATCTCATTTCCTGTCTGGACATCGTGGCGATCACAGCAGCACTGGCAACGATGCAGAGCTCTCCAGCAGTGATGGCCGTGCAGTCTGTGAATAGAAAGAGGGCCCCAGCATGGACTGATCGGGAAGTATTGGATCTCATCGCTGTGTGGGGCGATGAGTCCGTGCTTTCTGAGCTGCGCTCCAAGAAACGGAATGCAAAGATCTATGAGAAGATCTCAAAAGACATGTCAGAGAGAGGATACAGCCGGGATGCAACGCAGTGCCGCGTGAAAATCAAGGAGCTGAGACAAGGCTACCAGAAGACCAAAGAGGCAAACGGACGCTCCGGATCCCATCCCCAGACATCCCGTTTCTATGAGGCACTGCATTCCATCCTCGGTGCGGCCGCCACCACTACCCCACCACTGACCGTGGACTCTGAGGATGGGATATTGTCCACGGCCGGTTCCTCGGACATGTTAGCGGACGGGGAAGATGAGGAAGGAGATAAGGAGGACGAGGCAGTCGGCAGCGCTCACAACGCTGATTTCCCCGACAGCCAGGATCTCTTCATCACCCTTACAGAGATCCCCTACGAAGCGTCCCCAGCCGTTACCCCGGACACAGAATCTGGGGAAGGATCAGCCAGTAAGTGTTGTAAACATCTAAACATTTATTTTTAACAGAACAGGAATATTAACAATTAAAAGAATGGGTTGTTCATGATTACTTTGCCCTAGGCACTTAACGGTTCAGTCATGGGCAGTGCAAGTTTTGAAAAAAAATCTAGCAATGTCCGGTTTTCCGTGATTGTCCTGCCCAAGCCGCTCTACTGTTTAGTCCCTGCTACTGCAGCTAGAGTAAAATGCGGTCTATATGTGCAGGGATAGAGCAGTAATCCTCCCGGGACATCTCGATGAAGCTCTCCTGGAGGTAATTGGAAAGCCGTTGCATGAGGTTCCTGGGGAGAGCGGCCTTATTGGGTCCTCCGAAGTACGACACGTTGCCGCGCCACGAGACTATCAAGTACTCGGGAATCATTGCTCTGCACAGCAGGGCGGCATACGGCCCTGGTCTTTGGAGGCTTTCCCGGAGCATTCTCTCTCTCTCGCTGTCAGAGATCCTCATCAGGGTGATGTCGCCCATGGTGACCTGCTTTGAATTAGGTAGGGGAATGTTAGTGTTGGGACTGCTTGCTCGTTCCTTTACAGAACTGTAACCGCTGGTTTGCAGCCACACGGTGGAGGCGGGAGAGGGGCTGCCGAAAGGGATCGTTCCTGGGGACAGCCGCGAGGGGGTGGGACAGGGGCAGAGTTCCCGCTTGCCGGATTGCTGGCAGCAGGTACTGACATTGCTTTAAATGTGAAATGAGGCCAGTGGTAATATAAAAGTTTTAAACTGCCACAAGTCTACGGCTTACCATGTCTGCCTGCAACAGAAATTCCGTTGTGCTGCCCCGCTTCTCAAATGTGCTGTGGAAGACCCCAGGCACTGAATGCGAAGGCCGAGAATTCGACCTTGTGCTGAGTGCGCATGTGATAGGTGCTGTGCATGGTCTTGTTCACAGAGAAAGACTATGTTCTTGGTTCACAACTACATTTATCTTTCTGAGGAATTCACTCCCTTTTTCCCATTCCCACAGCCACATCTGCGACTGTCTCACAACCTAGCCTGGCATCACACTCCCAGAGGCTAGCGAAGATTAGGCATAGGAAGAAGAGGACACGGGAGGACATGTTCTCTGAACTTATGGCCTGTTCCCAAGCCCAGGCAGCACAGCAGACCCAGTGGCGGGAGAAATTGACCCAAATGCAGCAAGCAAACATGGATCGGGAGGAGAGGTGGCGGCAGGAAGACCAGCAGGCGACTCAAACGCTGCTTGGACTACTGAGGGAGCAAACAGACACGCTCCGGCGCCTTGTGGATGTTCTGCAGGAACGGAGGCAGGAGGACAGAGCCCCGCTGCAGTCCATCTCTAACCGCCCTCCCCCGCCACCAAGTCCCATACCCACCTCACCCAAAGTGCAAAGAAGGAGAGGCGGCAGAGTCCCTGCTAACTCTCACTCCACCCCTGCAGAGAGCTCTAGTAGCAGAAGGCTCTCATTCCCCAAAACTTGAAAAGTTCTTTCCTTCCCGCCTGACACAAGCCCCCGTCCAAGTTTCACCTCCCAGTTCCATGTGTAGTTGATAATAAAAAATACGTTCATGTTAACTACTGTTTCAATCATGTTCTTTTGGAGGAGGAGGGGAAAGGGGGTTGGTAATTGGACAGGACAGTCACCTTTGGCAGGGTACATAGGCGGGGGCAGGCACAGCAGCAGGGCACATACACAGTGCAGTGATGCAGTGACTAGTTACCCTGGTTAGTCTGGGAGGTTGTTTTCATGTTATGTGGTGGGGGGTGGGTTGCTCTGTGACTTTGTGGCGGGGGAGGGCAGTTACAGATCTTAAGCGGCAGTCCTTATGCAGGATCACAGAGCCATGCAGCAGGGGATCTGTAATCGTCCTCCCCCTGCCACAAAGTCACATAGCCCCCCCATACACACAGTCCCGATCAGGAGGGGTGACAGGCTCCGTTGAAACAACCATCCCACCGCAGCGGAGCCCGTCAATCCTTGAGTTTAGAAGCTTCATTCGCGTCACTACACTACACCCGCTCCGCACCACAGTCTGCGTCCCAGTTTTAAAAAATTCCCGCGAAAACAGTATTAAAAAAAACGGTGTGCATTAACAAAGTAGAACTATTTTTATTTCGAAACGTGTGTTGGAAGGGGGTGAAGGGGGTATGTAACTGGGTAGGATAGTCAACATTAACTGGGTAAAGAAACGGGGGCAGGTTCAGCTTCTCTGTACACAAACTTAAAAGTCACAGGTTACCCTGCTCACTCAGGAACTTTGCTTTCAAAGCCTCCCGGATGCACAGCGCTTCCCGCAGGTCTCTTCTAATCGCCCGGCTGTCTGGCTGAGCGTAATCAGCAGCCAGGCTATTTTCATCAACCTCCCACCCCGCCATAAAGGTCTCCCCCTTGCTCTCACAGAGATTGTGGAGCACACAGCAAGCTGCTATAACAATGGGGATATTGGTTTCGCTGAGATCACAGCGAGTCAGTAAGCTTCTCCATCTCCCCTTGAGACGGCCAAAAGCACACTCCACCACCATTCTGCACTTGCTCAGCCGGTAGTTGAAGAGTTCTTTTTCAGTGTCCAGGGCGCCAGTATAGGGCTTCATGAGCCAGGGCATTAGCGGGTAGGCTGGGTCCCCGAGGATGACTATAGGCATCTCCACATCCCCAACAGTTATTTTGTGGTCCGGGAAGTAAATACCTTGTTGCAGCCGTCTAAACAGACCAGAGTTCCTGAAAACACGAGCGTCATGAACCTTGCCCGGCCATCCCACGTAGATGTTGGTAAAACGTCCCCTGTGGTCCACCAGTGCTTGCAGCACCATGGAAAAATAGCCCTTTCGGTTAATGTACTGGGTGGCTTGGTGGTCCGGTGCCAGAATAGGGATGTGAGTTCCATCTATGGCCCCACCGCAGTTTGGGAATCCCATCGCTGCGAAGCCATCTATGATCGCCTCCACGTTTCCCAGGGTCACTATCTTTGGCAGCAGTACATCAACGATTGCCTTGGCTACTTGCATCACAACAACCCCCACGGTAGATTTGCCCACCCCGAACTGGTTCGCGACTGACCGGTAGCTGTCTGGCGTTGCAAGCTTCCAGAGGGCTATGGCCACTCGCTTCTGTACACTCAGTGCAGCTCGCAACCGGGTGTCATTGCGCTTCAGGGCAGGGGACAGCAACTCACAAAGTTCCAGGAAAGTTCCCTTCCGCATGCGAAAGTTTCGCAGCCACTGGGATTCATCCCAGACCTGCAGCACTATGCGGTCCCACCACTCAGTGCTTGTTTCCCGTGCCCAGAATCGCCGTTCCACGGCATCAACATGACCCATTGCCATCGTGATGTCCTCGGCGCTGGGTCCCCTGCTTTCTGAGAGGTCTGTGCTACTCTCAGACTTCAGGACATCACCGCGGTGCCGTAGCCTCCTCGCCTGACTTTTCTGCATCTGCCTCAGGGAAAGGTGTATGATAAGCTGCGAGGCGTTGAGAGCGGCCACAACTGCAGCGATGGTCGCAGCGTGCTCCATGCTCGCAGTGCTGTGGCATCCGCGCTGTCAATGACTGGAAAAGTGCGCGAACTGATTTCCCGCCGGCGCTTTCAGGGAGGGAGGGCGGGAGTGATGGACGGATGACGACAGTTACCCAAAAGCACCCTCGACACATTTTGTTACCCAGAAGGCATTGCCGGCTACACCCAGAATTCCAATGGGCAGAGGGGACTGCGGGAACTGTGGGATAGCTGACCACAGTGCACTGCTTCGAATGTCGACGCTTTCACCGTTAGTGTGGACTCACAAAGTCGAATTACTGTCCTTAGTGTGGACACAGACGTTCGACTTTGCAATATCGATTCCAAAAATTCGATGCAAGTAAATTCGAACTACTCTCGTAGTGTAGACAAGGCCTTAGAGACTAACAAATGAAGTAGGCTGTAGTCCACGAAAGCTTATGCTCTAATAAATTTGTTAGTCTCTAAGGTGCCACAAGTACTCCTGTTCTTTTTACAATAAGTATTGTTCTCCATATCATCATTCTGAGCCAATAAAAGGCCCATTTGAAACAACATCAGTACTGCCAAGTCCAAGCATTCAAAAATGAGTTCAGGCTTCAAAGAATCATGAGATTGGATTAAAATCATGAAATTGTTTTCTAATATTTAGGATAAGATCTTTAGGATAGGAGTATCTTTAGGATATTTTTCTATTTTTCAAGGTGCACTCAGGTTTTCCAGCTTTTCTCAGCAAACATGAAAGCTAGAAACTTGCAGAAAGCAAGCAAGTGTAACACTGACAGACCCTGGTCATTGGTGGGCAGGATTGAACCTAGGACCTGTGGACATAAATGCATGAGCCTCTACTGCATGAGCTAAAAGCTACATGGCCCTTAGTAGATGGACAGAGTAGAACACCCAGGAGGTGTGTGGGTTACATACTTCCCCTAGCTGAGGAAGCATATCCTGAGCATCATAGACTTTCCTGTTGAAATCCTGGATGAGTCCCCACTTTTAACATAGACAGACCCCGGTTGTTGGCGGGTGGGATCGAAGTTGGGAATCTCTGGAGCTTAGTGAATGAGCATGTACTGCATGAGTGAAAAGCCACATGACCCTTCTTAGCTAAGGCTGTAGAGCAGACTCATTAATCTCTCTTTAAATGGTCTCGGTGCTCCTAGAAGGGACAGAGCACCACACCCAAAAGGTGTGTGGGTTACGCAAGCAGACAGTCTTACCAGATAAAAGTCATGGAGCTAGGGCTTTAAGAAGAACTCAAAACATCATAAGTCTTCTGATAAAATTGTGAGAGTTGGCAAAACTGTTAACATGATTTACCCATAAAAGTGTCCCAGTATTACCAGTTCCCACAATTTTATCACAAGACTCATCATGTCTGGTGGTTTTGTAAAGCCCCAGCTCCAAGAGTCACTGATTACATGAGAAATTCACCTTTCGTTTTTTTTTTAAAGAAGTATCGTTCATTTTCTTAGAAAACGTGACTCCTTAAAGCCTCAAAAATTAGACAGGAAATAAAAAGAACCCCAAATGTATGTTTTTAAAAAACTCATCTTTTGGCTAGTATCAGGGGGTAGCCGTGTTAGTCTCTATCTACAAAAACAACAAAGAGTCTGGTGGCACCTTAAAGACTAACAGATTATTTGGGCATAAGCTTTCATGAGTAAAAACCTCACTTCTTGCATCCGAAGAAGTGAGGTTTTTACTCACGAAAGCTTATGCCCAAATAATCTGTTAGTCTTTAAGGTGCCACCAGACTCTTTGTCATCTTTTGGCTGTTCAAGGTTTTTGAACAGGTTATCAGGGTGAGCAACATTCTCCCCACATGCTTCTCCCTGCAATTCTCACCCAAGCTCCTTCCACTCCTATCCCCCCCTCTACTCAGGCCCCACTCTGACTCCCAGCCCCGCCCCCTCCCTGCTCCCAGCCCCGCTCCCTGCTCCCAGCCCCGCTCCCTCCCTGATTCTAGCTCCGCCCCCTTCCCGGGCCCCTCCCGGTCTCCCAGCTCCTCCCCCTAGCCTTGCCCCGACTCAGGCCCCGCCCCTGCCTCCCTTGCCGACGGTGCCAGGCTCCTCCCCCGTCCCTCGCGTCGTCCCTGGTTTCCGTTGCGAAGGAAGCGGCGTCTCTGGTTGCCAAGATGGCGGCGGGGCGGCAGAGCGCCGGGGCCGTGGGCGCCCCCGCCCAGCACTGACCTGGCGTGTGAGGGACCGAGCGGGCCGGCGGCAGGACCTGTCATGGGGGCGGCCCGGCGGGGCTGAATGGAGCCCGGCGTGAGGGCCGCGGCGGGTGTCAGCCCCGCACAGCGGGAGCCGGGCTCTGCTGCCCCGGGCGGCCCTGGCTGGAGGAGCCTCTTGCGCCCCGCGCCGGACAGCGCCCTCCAGCGCCCAGCCGGCCCCTTCGCGGGCGGCGCGTGCGCGTATCCTTCGCGGGTCCGGGGCATGGCCACGGCGGGCTCTGCGGGGGGAGGGCTGACAGGCCCCACGGGACGCTCCCCACCCCACGGGAATGTTGGAGGAGGGGGCGACGGGCCCCACGGGGATGTTGGGGGAGACAGGCCCCAGCGACAGGCTCTCTGGGGAAGAGGGGGAGGAGGTGCATGGACTGAGTCCCTTGAGGAGGGAGGCTGGTGATGGGAGGACAGGCCCCATGGGGTGGCTCATTGGGGATGTGCGGGAGAGGCTTGATTCAGCAGTCCCAAGAGGTGGCTGCCTCAGAAATAGGTAGGACAGCCACCCCAGGGGTGGGCAGGACTCAGGATTGCTCAACAGCCCTCAGGTTGAGATGTGGGTGGGGTTTGTCCAATGGATGGGCAATATCCTCCCCATTGGTTTTACAAGAGGGTCCTGCTTACACTATTGTCAGGGTACCCAAGGTACCCGGTCCCTGTGGTGCCCTCCAGTGTGGTGACAATATGGGGTTATTCTTGGATTCTAAACAGTACCTAAAACCATTTGGTTTTAGTTTGGTTTGAACCTTCTCTTTTTCTCTAGTCTTGCATACAGTAGATAGTTTGGGGACATATCTCACCGCTGCACAATTTGATTCAGCTTTACCTGTGATGGAATTGATGGGAGTCCTAGTGTAGACAGGACAGTCATGCTCAGCAGTATTTTTACTACTGTGTCACTGAGACTTGCCCTGATTAGACAACATAGCAATAACAGAGCCTGTACTCTGTGTGCACTTTTGCTCCAACTACTGCTACCCTTGATGCTACTATACCAGTGGTAGTACAGTGGTTGGCAACTACCAGAAATGTCTAGCCTATGTGTTTGTTTCCCTGCTGTCTATATAACCTGTGTTCCTAATCATTGTATTTCTACGGCACCCATTGCTGTAATGACTAAGCATATGGGCAGTATCTGATTAGATACTATTATTATTTATTTGTTAAGTAGTGACGTGCTTGGTTTTGAATAAAACAAAGAAAAACACTCAATCTCTGATCCAAACATTTCATGATCCAAAATACAAAGATTATATTTTAGACTGACAGCTAGGACTTTCAAAGAGGCCTAAGGTAGTCAGGCACTCAACTCCCATTGAATTTTAATGGGAGTTGGATGCTTCAATCCCTTGAGCTGCTTTGAAAATCCCAGGCCTCGGTATTAAAATGACAGGCACTTTACAAATTCTTTCAATAGATTATATTAAATAAAACATTAATGTGTATTGGTGCCCCAGGAAAGTAACGGGCACAATGTTAAGATAAGGCAAATATTGGATCCAGCTTGACATTTAGGCCAGGTCTACACTAACCCCCTAATTCGAACTAAGGTATGCAACTTCAGCTAAGTGAATAACGTAGCTGAAGTTCGAAGTACCTTAGTTCGAACTTACCTCGGTCCACACGCGGCAGGCAGGCTCCCCCATCGACTCCACGGTACTCCTCTCGTCTAGCTGGAGTACCGCAGTCGACAGCGAGCACTTCCGGGTTCGACTTATCGCGTCCAGACAAGACGCGATAAGTGGAACCCAGAAGTTCGATCGCTCGCCACCGATCTACCGGGTAAGTGTAGACCTACCCTCACTGTATAGATATGTATTTTAAGCAAGAATTTTGAGTTGGAATTACTCATTACATTACAGATTAAACAATGACCATGTAGGGATTTTTTAATGTTATTTTAAGAAATATTTTCCCTTTGATAACCTTGCTGTCTGGTAGCTAGTTCAGATAATAAGGAATGATGTATCCTCAGCTCTACATAATAAAGCTGTAATTCCATGTGGTAACATCATAAACGCAGAGTGCAAAGCCTGAGTGGGTTGATATGGTCATAGAAACTAAGTGATGGAGTTACAGTCTTAGTGTATGTAAATTAAGGCAGTACCTTTATTTAAAATTATACATTTGTGATAAGGAGCTATTGTGTAATTACTGGTAATCTGAGGAATCATCATCTTTTAGTTGCTCATGGATAGTTTACACTTTCTTAAAGAAGTACATAAGGCTCGTCATGCAAAAGGATCCGTGCAAACATGCTATTATACCCATGAAAAGTCCAATTTTAAATCTGTACCTAAGACTGCAAACTTTTTTGTAATCATTCTAAAACTTAATAAGAATACTGCATAGGAATTTCAAGGATTTTACCTACATTTTCTGTTGTCTTTAACATAATGCCATGGTCAGAACTTTGAAATTTCTTCTTGAACGAGATTTAGAAGAAGAGCGTGAAGCATTATTAGAGGATCAAAAAATATGTCGGAGTCGGGCACGAAAACTTTGTATAGAGACAAACAGAAGAAGAAAGTAAGTAATTATGGGATTTCGTTTGGGTTGTGTTTGTATTTTGTTTTGTAAGGACTTAGTCAAGTTGTTAGATATTTGATATATTGATATTCTTATTCTCACATTTTAAAAAATCTATGGATCTAAGTAGTAGCACAGCTCCATTCCAGAGAAATCGAGGATTAGTTTGTTGTTATAGGACACCCAAAATATGAAAAGAATAGTGTGTCTTCTTCAGAGTTTCTCATTATATGGAAACTTTTTTCTTTAGCTTTAATTAGCTTTGTTGATCAGTATTACCTTCCCTTAGCAATATTTCTTCATCGCCTGGGCCTCATCTATATTCCTTGTGTTCTCAAAACTCTCATTGGCTTTAGTGGGAGCTCTGAGTTTGTAACAAATACAGGATTGGACCCTTTTTATTTTATTTGTAACAGTCATCTTGTGGGTATTTTAAATGGCAACTCTGAATTTTCTACCTTTCCTAATACTTGTTGTATGCAAAAACATGACAGTTGGCTAAAATGATCAAACACAACATTTTGACAGATGACCTTTGAAAAGACTGATGGCCTCTGAAAAAACTCGAGAAGTCTGTTTATTAATAGTGGACTACTGTCATTAAATTGATATTCATGCAGATGTTATATGCACTTGCATAAAAATTCCATTATAATAGTAGCCTTAAGAAATATGCTGTGTTTCTAGATTATGATCCAGGTAAAATTATTAGTTAAATAATGTAGGTATGATGTATATCAAATAAATAATTACTTATTTGTATGGCAGCTGAGATATAATTTATCAGTGGTTGAACTGTAAGTGTGTTGTGACAGGTTAACAAGTCGAAGATGAAAGGGAAACTGTACCTGTTTTGTTCTGCTCAGCAGTCTGAAAGTTGTAAAGTTCTTAGTGTGAATAAACTGTGAAATATACAAAATATAGAAAACTTAAAAATCAAGAGCCACTGTTCCCCTTTGTGGGAAAAATAATGTAGGGACTAGGAAGTCCCTTGAGTTTTAACTTATTCTTTCTTCCCGATTGTTCCATTGAGAGGGATGTGGTTTACCTTCTCATGAGTGGGTCATTGGATTAGGCCTGTAAAATTTGGGGATATTCTGAAATCCATTGGGATTTCAGAACACCTACAAAGGGCGTGAGTAATTATATGAATGTGGCAGCCTCTATGTTGCTGTCTCGGCTCCCCCAAGGCCCACACTGCTAAGTGGCTGCACCAAAATTCCTCCCTGAGGAGTTTGCATACATGTAGCAGAAATTACTCTTGGTACCACTAGCTGTAACTTCACATTTATTTCTGATTAAAAAAAAAAATAGAGAGATCCATGTGGACCTGACAGGAGCATATCGCTGAGCACCTAGCTCTACCCCCTTCCTGCTCCTAATAGCACTAAGATCCCTGTGCTGTTTGGGCCTACAAAATGTAGCAGAGATGCTGTTCTACCTTCTCTGCCTTTTTGTGTTGTTCTGTTCTGTTCTGCATCACAAAGTGGAGGGGAGCATGTGGCCTAACATTTTTACTATCACTTTTTAGCAACACAATAACTATTACCAGCCTACACTTGAAATGCAAATTATATGACAAACTTTGAGCCCCAGTCTGAGATAGCCCAGTGTGCAGAGAACTATTTTTGAAGTCAGTGAAAATTCTTTTTATAGAGAGCTTGCAGGTTTGAGCTTTTTATTTTCAAACTTTTCCATGTTTATTGATTCTGTATAGTATTTCTTATCTTCTGAAATTTCACAGTGAGTTAGAGTTTTCTCTTTAAAGTCATATATATATAAAAATAAGCTATCATATAATGTGCTGTTTATGTGCCATATGTGTTCAGTCAAATGATGAAACACAAAAGTATTGGAACGCATGCCTGATGTATGGTGGTTGGAGTTGGGCAATAGCTACATAAGGAGACTAGAGGCAGTCTTTATTATTCATAGAAGGGGCCACATTTAGTAAAATTTACAATCAAGGGTCTTACGGCCAATTTCTGAACTACTTTGAAATTTGGGTAGTAAATCTGCCTATTGTAATGTGGGTAGTGTATGTCCTCTCCAATTCTGTATTCACTTTTTAAACCTATAATTCCACTGAAATTTTTTCAAAGGTAATGTATTGCAGAATACAAACAAGGTCTTTGCCCCTTGTGCTGGCTCAGTATCATTGATTGTCTAATAAATGCTGTCCTCCAAGCTGTCAGTGTCATTGTTATTGATACAACATGAAAGGCAGTTCGGTTCCAGAGATGTAGGGTGTACAGAGTGTAATGCTTTCACATATTTTAGACATTTTTTAATCTACAAAAAATTTTGGTCTGATTTCATTGCTCTGTAGTGCAAAATGGGTGTAAAATACTAACTTTCTCATCTGTCAGTAGTTTGCATTCACTTTATAATCATTTTGCATTAGTTTAAATAACCACACAAAGTGCAGGGCACTGGAAAATTGGGCCCCAGATGTCTCTATCTCCAAGGGTATGTCTACACTAGAAATGTCTCTATCTCCAAGGGTATGTCTACACTAGAAATGCCACAACAGCACTGCTGCAGCTGTGCCACTGTAGCACTGTTGTGTAGACACTTGCTACAGTGATGGAAAGGGTTCTTTCATTGTTATGGTAAATCCACCTCTCGGAGAGGCGGTAGGTAGAATTCTTCCATCAACCTAGTGATGCCTACACCAGACCTTACATCGGCTTTACTGTGTTGCACAGGGCATGACATTTTTAACAGCCCTGAGCAATGTACTTAGGTCAACCTAACTTTGTAGTGTAGACCATGCCTAAGATAGTTTGCAAATATTCCCCCCTTAAACAGCAGAAGTAATTGGTATAAGTCTTTTTTACACTTCTTCATTTTCAGTAACAAGTGTTTAGTCTACATAGGAGTATACCATCCATCACCTGCTTGTATAATTTCATAAAATTAACCAGGAAATATTTCCACCATCTGCTCAGTCTACTGTTTTTAATATCAATGATCTATTTCCACATAATGTCTGGGCAGTGCATTGTTGATTAAACCTCTTAAAGCATTAGATTTCAAATTTGCTATAAACACTTTGGCAGCTATTGCAGAAATTGCTGCTGGATTGTTTATAGAAGACAGAAAAACTATGTTAAAACAATAAAAGTAAGGGAATTCTTCTGTTAACTCTCACTTTTTCATAAAAACCTAGAACTGGAAGGGACCTTGAGAGGTCATCTTGTCCAATCCCCTGCATTCATGGCACAACTAAGTATTATGTAGACCCTCCGTGGGAAGTGTTTGTCTAACCTGCTCTTAAAAATCTCAGATGATAGAAATTCCGCAACTTCCCTAGTCAATTCATTCCAGTGCTTAACAACTCTGACAGTTAGGAAGTTCTTCCGAATGTCCTACCTAACCCGCCCTTGCTGCATTTTAAGCCCATTGCTTCTTGTCCTACCCTCAGAGATTAAGGAGAACAATTTTTCTCCCTCCTCCTTGTAACCACATTTTAGCTTCTGTTGACACTATCTTCATACAATATTTGTTGTTTATTTTGCGGGTATAAATTACAAATGCTTTCAAGTGTTTGTATGAAAATAATCTTTATTACTTAGTAAAAGGTCAGTGGTATAATATAATTAAACATACCTCATAATGCCCTTGTTTTACAAATAATGAAACAAGCAACAAATATAATAATAATACTTTTCACTTTCATTTGAGAATCTGACAGCATTAATTAAGCCTCATACCATCTCTGTCAGGTATGTAAATAGTCCAGTTTTACAGAAAGGTTAATTGAGCCACAGAAATGTTCTCCTTCTGGGCCCCCCATACTGCCAAGTATCCACTATTTTTAGTAACTTTTGAGAGCTCAGTTTGATACACCAAGGGCCTAATTTTCAGAGGTGCTGTGCTCCTGCAGTTCTCATTGACTTCCATTGTATTTTGGGATGTTCAGGATCTCTGAAAATCAGATCTTAAGTGTTTCAATTTCAACATTCAAAACAAAAGTAACATCAAAATTTTGGCTAAGTTGCTTGCTCACAGACACATAGCAAGCCATTGACAGAATTGGGAATAGAAACCAGAAGTCCTGATTCCCAATACCTTCCTTTAACCACTAGAGAATGTTGCTACCCTTCAATGAGACAAATGGACTGATTGCATACTCCTTATGAAGTCATAATTGACAGTGAGGTCAACGGAATGTAGCTTGAGGAAGGAGTGTAGGACAGGCCCTTTATGATAGGAACTTTATGTTGGAACTGGTTTTTACATGGCCTAAATTCAAATCTAAATTTACTATAGTTTTCTTGTACATGTCTTCCTTTTCTAGTAGGTTATATTCAGATCTAGGTACACTTCACAATAATTTACAGTCTCAAGCAAGTAAAAGGTATTTATCATATCAGTCTAGTACTGGATCCAGTATTAATTTGACATATTTGGATTACAAATTATTTTTCTGCATAGACAAACCTGCTGATAGTTATTTGGGGCCATTTCATGACATTGTTTTTAAGCAGAAGTCCTCATCAATTTTAATGGCAATTTAGACTAAACATGCTGGGAAATTTAACTGGGAGATGAGCTTCCAGTCACTGTGATCCCTGAGCAGCAGAGTTCAAAAAATTAATCAGAGTGGTCACTGCTGCAAGAATATTTGTATAACCCTTCTGCCTGTTGGAGTTGGCAGCAAGAAGGACCGGGTTCAATATCTAGGGGTTCCTTTTCAACAATACAACACAAAACAGGCTCAAGCCCCACCCAGTAGCCTGGGACAATTACATACCACCCCCTGGGCGCCTCTAAGAGGCAATACTTCCCTTCTCACAAGCACAGAGTCTGAGTGTAGAAAAGAAACTTTTAACAAAAGGAGGGTAGTAACCTGGCATTAATTTGGAAAAACACCATAAACAGGGTTCATAAACATAAACCATGAGCAAAAGACCCACCCCCGTTTTCCTCAGGTTCTTAAGTCCAGCCACCAAAAATGTCCCTTTAACGTGTTCGTCCCTTCTCTGCACCCCACTCACAGTTGTTGTCCTTGGTCAGTGCAGACCCTGAGTTGAGAAATGCATTTGCTGAGTTCAGCTCTGACCCTGGGTGGTAGTGCAGGGGTAAGAAGGCACTTTATTCACTCTGCTGTCTGGGCACTCGCTCGCCGCTCCTCTCCGCGGCTGCCTTGCTGCCCAATCGCCGCTCCGTTCCTTTCCGCGGCTTCTCCGCCGCCGGTTGCCTCTCCGGCGGCTGCCCCATTGGCCAATCGTTGCACCTCTCTGCCAGCCATCCTGCTAGCTGATCACTGTGCTTGTCCACTGGGCTTTGCTCCACCGGCTGATCACTGATTCACTGGGATATGTTTAGGTCCCACCTCTTAACACAGCGCTTAGTGATTTCAGCTGTTAGTGGGGAGCCTCACTGCTGGTGCACACTGGGCAGTCTCTTGCATCAGAGATACTGTCCCAAAGCAGGTCTAATGCTTAGACCTAGATTATCAGTGACTTCAGCTCTGCAGCGTGTAACAAGACTCTCAGGTGGGTCTTAATCAGCTCTGTTACTATACAGTGGAGAGAGGAAGGGTCAAATGGTGTCTAGGGCCCTTAGGCTTGTATTTTCCGTGTGTCTTTGATTAATAAACTTGACCCCTCAGAAGGGGCATTGTTCCTTATGTAAAGCCTCCTTAAACTTATTGATGACATGGGAAACTGAGGCAGGGAGCACCTGCAGTGCCATACTTGGCCAGCAGAGTGTAATATAGGGAGGATATGCCTTATTACATAACTCTTCCTTGTGATGCATCTGGTACTGGCCACTGTCAGAGACCAGATACTGGTCTAATCTGCTTGGCAATTACTATATTCCTCTCATAAGGGAGGGTCAGATCATCTGATCAGAGTTAGCAAATAAGAAGATTATAATATGACCCCTCTTCTTTGGCACTTGTAGGACATTGTCCAATTTCAAAAATGTTCTCAACTGAACCCTCATTTTCCAGTAACTCTGAAGTTTGTGTGGCACTGTAATCTGTCAAGAAGTAAGCTTTTAAACTAAACAGGATATTATAATATTATGCAAATAGTTTTATGAAGGCATTTCTCTAGTGTAATTATAATTCCTGTGTGATGGGTTATGTTCATCAGAAAAATAACTGTTATTTTTACTTTTTAAATAGAGCACTTGAGGAAAAACAGAAGGCAGTAGAAGAAAAAGAACTAAAATCTAGAGAACATATCCTGAAACAAAGGAAACTGAAACTTCAAGAAGCAACTGAAAAGTTCCAGCGTGCTCATCTCCCTTTTTCCCAACGCAGGAGAATAGGTTTGGAAATTCATTGCACAATGTAGTGAATCCTCATATTGGATGTATTTGTCAGTATAATGCTTCCTCAAAGTGCCCAGGACTGTGAGTCAACTTGTTACCCTTCTGCCTCCAGTGATAGGAAGATTTGCTTGTACTTAACTTAGAGTCAGCTCCCAGACACCAGTCTGTCAGCTACCCAAACAATCGTCTCATGGCAGTGCTAGCCCTCACTTTGCATTGCAAGTTAACAACAGGTGCACCCCAATCCCTGAGCCCCCTTAAAGTGTTCCCCTGCAGTGTTCAGCCCTTAACCACTATACTCACAGAAATTATCCTCTAAAGGTACAGTGCAAACACCAGCCTGTTTGATTTAGCTGAGGATCAGCCCCAATGTAACCTCGCAGCACTGAGATATATTTATAGTGAAAACAAACATGTTTATTGTCAAAAGGCTAAGATTTAAGAGATAGTGGAAAAGGATAATGATAGAAACAGATATAGTTACATATAAAACAAAGTATAACAGAGCATAAACTGTAATCAGATCAGTTTATATAAATCCAGCTCAAACTGGATTAAGGATAGACAAATGTCAGACAATATTTGGAGAGTACTTGGAATCATCCATAGGGCCAGATCAAAAAAGATCCATTTCTCTTGTTATTACTAGACACAGAGAAAGCCTTTGATAGAATAGAGTGGAACTTTCTTTTTCAAGTCCTGTCCCATAAGCAATGTTCTCTCTAATTTTTTACATCCATGTGCGGAATGAATTTTGTTATGTGCACTGATATGGAGGTGATAGTGTGGTGGAGATGGGGGTGAGGGATTCAGAGTGTGGGAGGGGACTCAGGGCTAGAGCAGAGGGTTGTGGTACAGGGGGTTGAGGGCTCTGGCTGAGGGTCCGGGCTCTGGGGTGGGGCCAGGGCTGAGGAGCTTGGGATATGGAAGGGGGCTCAGGGCTGGGGCAGAGGGTTGGGGCATGGAGGGGGTGAGGGCTCTGGTTGAGGATGGGGGCTCTGGGGTGGGGCCAGGGATGAGGGGTTTGGGGTGCAGGCTGCCCTGGGGCTGCAGCGAGGAGAGGCTGGGGGAAAGGCACCTCTCCCCACTGCGCACCTGCACGGCCCTTGATAGCCTGCTGTCCCATAAGGACTTTGGCCCCCCGTTCCTTTAAGAGATAAGTTGTCTTTACACCTGCCCAAAGCAGCTGTGCAAGTTAATGGAGTTAAATCTCCCCTTTCTGAATTGCACAGAGGGACTAGGCAGGGATGTCCATTGTCTCCTTTTCTTTTTTTGCACTAGTTATCGAGCCTTTTGCACAGAGAATAAGAAACAATGGAGCTATCATGGGATTAAAACATTCAGGAACACATCAGAAAATAGCATTACATGCACATGGTATTATATTATTTTTATCTAAACCAAGTATTTCCCTAAAATGAGTTTCTAAAGAAATCCAGGACTTTGGGAAAGCATCTGGATTTAAAGTAATTTATGCCAGATCTCAAATGTTAGCTTTCAGTTTGCCAGACTCTGAAAAGTCACTCCTCCAGAAAACATTTGGGTACAAATTCTATAAGATACTTGGCAATTCAAATCTCAAACAACCTAGAAGAACTCTGTGAGTTAAATGTCAAACCACTACTTCAACAAATGAAAAAAATAGGCAATTTTTTGATTGGGAAGAATAGCTACAGTCAAAATGAATATTCAGACAAGGATATCTTTCTTATTTTAAAATCTTTCAGTGATTATCCTAGATAAAACTGTAGCAGGAATACTGAGGATGCTGTTAGAATTTATATGGAATAAGAAAAAAACAAGAGTGAGAGTAGATACTTTGTATAGACCCATTAAACAGGGTGGACTAGCTTTTCCAAATATTCTATGGTATTATCAAGACAGCCAACTCAAAGCAGTAGTGGATGGGGGGCACTCTAACCCAGCCAAAGACTGGGTCTGTATTGAACAAAAAAATTGTGTAGTATAGTCATATACCACTTTTGAGGCTATCACTTAAATAATCTTTGTCAGATTTGTTGTCACAAATGCAGCAGCATCAACTGTGAGTTAATGTCTCTGACTTTAAGATCAAATATCAAAGTAAAAAAACCCGAAAAGGATGGTACTACTTTAGGGCTTAATCATGGCTTTTCCATGAGCCCAGAGTGAGGGTCAGGCTGCAAATCACAAACACTCTCGTGGTTTCCCTGCTGCTTCAAGGCAGGAATAAATGGTGCCAGTGGTCAATAGCTATACCACCTAGTGTATTAGGGAGGTGGAGCAAGTCCCCATCCTGTTCTGTCCATTTGCACAATGGGAGATGTAGTGGTTCTGTGGAGCACCTTTCTCCTCCTGCACTACTACCTATGATGTGGGAAGTAAGCCATAATTCACCCTGGGAAAATACTAGACAGAATTATTCAGGAATTTATCAGCTTGTATAATATGGTTTGGCTAAAACAACAACAAAAAGAGAGTGGTATATTACATATTTCTTTCAGCAATGTAGACTAAAGACAAATGCCAAAATTTTAAAATTCAGATCAGGCTCCTGATTAATCCATATTTAGGCATCTAAATAGAACTGGCCTGGTTTTTCTTCAGCGGTACTGAGCAACCCCAGTTCCCAGTGATGATCAAACCATTTCTGTTTATTGTTAGTCTGACTTTAGGTATCCAAGTTTGAAAATTGTGGCCAAAACATTTTATGATAAAGTTTTATAGAATGTTTCCTGACGATGTGTCTTTCCCTTTAACCCATATAGTCCAGAGAAAACCAGCTCCTCGATTAGAAGAGGCCCTTGAACAAATTCAAGGATCAGTTTTAACATCAGGGTTATATTTATCATCATCTAATAGGCACAAAAGTAGCTGCAGGTAAACATTTCTATTTATTCTATTGTGTTTAAAAACTAAATTATTTAGCTAATGCGTTGCAATATACAGCCAATAATTGACACTACTCTTCTGGAATTTTGGCAAACTATCTAGTGGCAAAAAATGCTGCTATGAGTACAATTAAAATTAAAATGTTGTGCCATATTCTTAAATGTTTGACGTCTACATGGCACAAAAGCAGAGGAAAGGAGGCAAACCTTTGCACTCCCCTAATCCTGAGGGCTAGTTCAATTCCCAGCATCAGTTACAGCAGCCTCAGGACTGTTCTAGCCTGAACCAGTTGCAGTGGCTGCCAAAGGCCATTCTCCCATCCCAGGATTAGAATGGGATGAATAATGAATTTTCTTTGTTCTTGGGCAGTTCCAAAAAAAATTTTTTTTTAAGTTTCATTTTGGGTTGAATTGAAACATTGAAAAAATTTCAAGTCTCATCAAAATGAAACATTTTATTTCAACCTAACTTGAAATGTTTTGTTTCAATTTTGGGCATTTTAACAAAAGCAAAGGAGGAATAGCTTTACGAACAGCAGGAATGAGGAGGAGGAGAAGGAGGTGGAACCCTCCTTATGAGCGTTAGCCCAGTGGTTAGGAAACTCACCTGGGATGTGGGAGATCCAGGTTTAATTCCCCTGCTTTCCCCCTGCCTGATGTGAAGAAGGAATTTGAACTTTGATCTCCCATGTTGCAAGAGTGTGTCTTAGCCGCTGGGCTGTGGGATATATGTAGCATTGGTCTTTTGTAATCTCTCCTCTTGAAACTCTTCCACTTGGTATAAATAATAGTCATGGGAGCAGGGAATTGACCTTGGGTTTCCCACATCCTAAACGAGTGCCCTAACTACCAGGGTATAGAGTCTTTCTCTCTGTTTTTTCCAGTCCCAATGCCTATTCATTGTCATTCTCAGTAGCATTTTGTAGTCATTCATAATAACAATTTCAAGTTGGGTTGAAACAAAATATTTCATTTTGACCATTCTGAAAGATTGCAGTTTCAGTTTGGTCAAAGCTATTCAGCGAACTCAGCACATATTAGTGAATAATTCTGGGTCATCCAAAACTGCATTTTTCAGTGAATAAACTATTAGCTGAAAAATTTTTCACCAAGCTCTACCCAGAATTGCTGGAGGACAAGAAGATATGATATGAGTAGATATTATTCCCATTTCATGTATGGAGAACTTGGGTACAAAGATTAAGGTCGAGACTATCTATTAATTTTGTATTTGAGGCACTTAGGACCTGATTTTTCAGAGTACTTAGCATTGTACAGTACTTACTGTGTTCAAAGCAGAGCTCCCATTGACTTCAGTTGCAGCTGTGAATGCACAGCATTTCTGCAAATCAGATCCCCAGTGTATCAAAATGGGCACCCAGAAAATGAGGAACACATAATTATTGACCTCCCATGAAATGTTTTGTTTAAATGACTTGCCCAGCATCACACAGGAACTCTGTGGCTGAGTCAGTTCTCCAGGAAAGCATTCAACTGTTTTAATTGTGATACCATCCTTTCTCTTTCTAAAATCTTCTGCCTCATCCACTATATACTTTCCAACTTCTATAAAAATAGTATGTGATCATGTAATTAAAGACTGTATCCTAATATGTACAACACAAGGGGGCTGAATTAAGGTTGCACAGTCAATCTGGCATTTCCTAATTTATGAGTGCTTTGAATATAGTTATTGTGTGTGGTTTCCTAAGTTTAACTCTATAATGTGACACCATATTGACACCCACATGGATCATCAGAAAGGTTGGAATCTTTATATCCATTGCATAGACTTTTCCCACTTGAATTAAGTGGCTAACTGCTAACAGTACTAGGTTGTCATTCTCTCTTGTGGACCAGCACTAGAGGGGAATGGGACATTTTGTGGGTTTCTCTAGGAGGGTGGTGAAGCACTGGAATGGGTTACCTAGGGAGGTGGTGGAATCTCCATTTTTAGAGGTTTTTAAGGCCCGGCTTGACAAAGCCCTGGCTGGGATGATTTAGTTGGGGTTGGTCCTGCTTTGAGCAGGGGCTGGACTAGATGATCTCCCGAGGTCTCTTCCAACCATAACTTTCTATGATTTTTCTGTGATTTGCTGACAGCAGAGGAAAGGTGAGGCTCAGGAACCTTTGGTTCTAGTCCAGGCTGTAGAGGAGTGTGTGTTTTAGTGGGCAGCACAGACTCTTCTTCCCATTCCGCCCAAGCATGATCCCTTCTGCTCCTTCCCCTTTTACCTGCCCCTGTCCCAGTTCTGTCCTTTCTCCACTCCATAGGCTTCTCACCCCATCTCATTGCCCAGTCATTCCTAGTCCCTCCCCCCTAGCTTCTTGTTCTCAATGTCCTGCCCGACCAGACCAAGTACCCTCCCGGCTCCTCATCCAATCTGTCTCTGTTCCCTTTCAGTCACCCCTGCTCACATTTCTTGTCCTCAGTGACTTCCAGTTTTCCTCCCTGGCTCCTCATCCAATCTCAATGTGTGCCTTGCCCATCACTGTGTTCGTGTCTCGGTCTTTGCCCAGCCAATCCCAGTTCCATGCACCATGACTCTTCCTCCAAGCTGTCTCTACTACCTTCTCCTTCCCCTGCATCACTAATTCTCAGTCCCATCCCACCCCTGCCAGTCAATTCCTCATCTGACGTCAGTCTTCCACTCCACCCCATTCACTGGCTCCCAGGTATCTCCCACCTGTTTCCTTCCATGGCTTCCAGTCGAAGTGTCTTCTCCCAGCTTCCAGTCGTAGTGCCTTGTCCAAGCTCCCAGTCTCCTTGCCAAACCAGTATCAGTCTTCCTCCATCCCTACTCCCAGTCCCATTTTTCTTCTTCCCCCACTAGCCTTCAATCCCAGCCGTCCCTCCCTGGCTCTTTATCCCAATGTACTCCCCCACCCTACCCCCAGTCTGGTTTTTGTCTCCTCTGCATTCAAATGGGGCAGCTTCCTCCTCCCGGCTGTCTGGGGCCCAGAGGGGGTCATTGGAAGCACAGGAGAAACAGGCTCCCTGTTGTCTTTTTCAGTGCCAGGATCGAGCCTGCTGCAGCCCAGAGCTGCAATTGCCGGGAAAATCTTGCTCAACCATGGTCTGGAGTATGTACAGTGTACACATTATCTTTGGGGAGTTTAGTTGCAAAACTGTGGCAAGTCTCTACTGAGCATTTGTGAACTCCAGTTCTTCAAATGCTTATGATAACTTGGCCAAATTTGGGTTAATTTTCGTGGGATGGCAAAGCCACATCCCTGACACAAAGCTCTCCTCAACCATTGCCAAATTCAAATCCCTCTTCCAAGGCATGGGGGCACTAGAGCTTCTCAAAGAATATATCACCAGTATTTTTTAACATGGGCAAAAAATAACCCTAGACTCATTCTTGGAAATGGCTGAACCATTTTGTCAGAAGCTTTCCAAAAGAATTCAGCCTGAGGCAGTCATTAAGCATGAAAAATTTCAACCCAAATGGTTAAAGTTTGGCAAAGCTATAAGCAACTGCGCAACCTTAATCGGTGGTGCTATCAGCCCCACCAGTAATTATGTATATATTATGTTGCCTTTATTTGGGAGATATTATATTCTTGCCATGTACTTCAGCATATTTCTTATTTTAAAAGTTATGTATTGTAAACTGTATAGTTAGATCAAGAAATACATAGTTTAGTTACTTTTGGCTTAATTTTTATTTTCTCACACCAAGAACTACAGATTCTCCCTCTGGTTCATCAGCATCTAAAAATGGCTTCTTACATCGGAAGCAGATCTCCACAAATGGTGGCTATGATAAAATGATCCAAGAAAACAGTGGAACAAACTTGGATAGTGACCAACTTCTCTTCCAGCAAAATCTGGAGGAAATGCAGCGACTCCTTGAAGAACAGCATATCAGCAGCTTGGCGGTAGGATTCTTTGAAGTTATTCACTAAATAATGTTTCTTACCGTAAGTGTCTTACTAAAAATTAAAAGTCAGATAGGCAGCTATCCTCCTGACAGTCTGATTCTGTTTCAAGTGATTGCACATGTCTATTCAACTTTAGGGGTGTGTGTGCCCAGTATACTAGCAGTATGAGATTTTCCCTTAGTGGTACCAGTCAGGACAGGATGTGCACTGTCTGCTGCCTCGTGCTGCTGCACAATGATATAAAGGAGAGATCCGCCCATGCCCCTCATCCCCAGTTCCTTCTTACTGCTCATGATGGCTGTGGGAATGTACTACTTTGCTAGTGCAAGAGTTTCCCTCTTTCCTAGTCTTTCCTGTTGTATATAGTTGGTACTTGTTAATAGTTTTAGTGTAGTATTTTACCTAGTAGGTTACCTAGTTACACAGTGCTGCCAGCAGCAGCACAGAAGTAAGGATGGCATGGTATGGTATTGCCACCCTTACTTCTGCACTGCAGAGCTGGGCCCTCAGTAAGCAGCTGCCGCTCTCTGGCCGCCCAGTTCTGAAGGCAGCACAGAAGTAAGGGTGGCAATTCTGTGACTCCTCTGAAATAACCTTGTGACCCCCCTGCAACTTCCTTTTTGTCAGGGCCCCCAATTTGAGAAATTCACGGGGGAGACCAGCAATCTGTGTAGTATAGGGGAAAAGCACACAAAAGACCACATTTCATGGGAGGAGACCAGATTTCAGGTCCATGATGTGTTTTTCATGGTTGTGAATTTGGTAGGACCCTGCTGATGAGGTAGTAGTGTCTGGTGTTTCCTCACTTCTCCTGGACCATTACGGGGCCCTCCAAGACCTCCTGAAGAGTGTGACTTCCTCCCTACATATGCAGGCAGTAGTAATTCAGGAGAGCTCACAAGATTGTTGATATGTTGGGATCTGTGGGGCCCTCTTGAGTGGCACTCCCAATAAAGGAAATTATTCTGGAATTCACAAAAACATTGTGGCAAATGCCATCTTCCCTGACTCCCACAGCTAAAAGGACTGAATGGGAAATAGTATGTCCCCTCACAGGGGTTTGAACATTTTTATATACACACACACACACACCCCCGGTGTCTTTGGTGGTTTCAGCTGTTAACTAAAAAGAGCACCAGAGTCCACAAGCATCTACCCCAAAATCAAAAGATGCAAAGAAATGTGATCCTTTTGGGAGAAAAGTTTATTCTACAGCTGAACTACAACTATGGATTTATAATCCGTAAGCATTGCTGGGCATTATGACTTCTCCCTCTGGGATAATATTTTTAAAATTAAAGATGAGTTGCCAGAGGAGGTCAGAAAAGAGTTTCTCACAGTGTAGTGAGTGAGGCAAGGTGGTAGTCAGGACCTTGCTTCAGGCTGCATTGAACGCTGCAGATTTTGCTGCCAGAGCCATTAAATCAGCCATTACAATGCATAGCTGTTCGTTGTTCCAGTCAGCAGGTCTTCTTCAAGAGGTCCAACAGACCACCCTTTTGAGGGACCAGTATTTTTTTTTCTCAGCAGATCGACTACAAGCTTCAGAGCCTTACAGATTTTAGGATTCCACTGCCAAAAGAAGATGCAGTTCAGCCTTCAGCAGTCCAACCATTATACTTTTTTACACATTGTCGGCAGGACCAGTCTAGGAAAAAAGGGAACAGTTACAGGAGGAGACGACCTTCACCTTTTTTGTCTTCTGTGAGCTCATCCAGCCAGCCTAGGAACACCAACACTCAGTTTGACATTCTTGTTGAGGACAATTTACCAGTTTGTGCTTTGCCAGCTTCTCCTATCTGTTTTTTATCCCAGCAGGCTATCCTGTTTCCTAAGGGCTTGGACCCATATCACTACAGACCAGTGGGTCTTAAGCATGGAGGAATTGGGATATATCCTTCAATTTTACTTCTAACTCTATTTCCTCTTCCCTCCTCCCCCCCGCCATTCCTATTCAAGGACAACTCTCATGAGGAAGTTCTCCTTCAGAAATTATAGAACCATACGGTTAGAAGGGACCTCAAAGGTCATGTAGTTTAACCCACTGCCAAGATGCAGAATTTGTTGTGTCTAAACCATCCAAGACAGATGGCTCTCCAGCCTCCATTTGAAAATCCACAGTGAAGGAGCTTCCAAAACCTCCCTAGGCAGTCTGTTCCATTGTCATGTTTGTCTTACAGTTAGGAAGTTTTTCCTGAAATTAAATCTTCTATGCTGTACTTTGAAATAGAGCTGTCAAACGATTAAAAAAATTAATCGTGCGTTTCATCGCACTGTTAAACAATAATAGAATACCATTTATTCAAATATTTTAGATGTTTTCTACATTTTCAAATATATTGATTTCAATTACAACACAGAATACAAAGTGTACAGTGCTCACTTTATATTTATTATTGATTACAAGTATTTGCACTGTAAAAAAAACAAAAGAAATAGTGTCAAGTATCAGAGGGGTAGCCGTGTTAGTCTGAATTTGTAAAAAGCACCAGAGGGTCCTGTGGCACCTTTAAGACTTAACAGAAGTATTGGGAGCATAAGCTTTTTTGGGTAAAACCTCACTTCTTCAGATGCAAGTGAAATAGTATTTTTCAATTCACCTAATACAAGTACTGTAGTGCAATCTGTTTATCATGAAAGTTGAACTTATCGTGAAATGTAGAATTATGTAAAAAAAATTGCATTCAAAAATTAAATATAAAATTTTAGAGCCTGCAAGTCCACTCAGTCCTACTTCTTGTTCAGCCAATCACTCAAACAAGTTTGTTTACATTTGCAGGAGATAATGCTGTCTGCTTCTTGTTTACAATGTCACCTGGAAGTGAGAACAGGCGTTCGCATGCCACTGTTGTAGACGATGTCACAAGATATTTACGTGCCGGTTTTTATGTGAAATTTATGTGCTAAAGATTCAGATGTCCCTTCATGCTTCAACCACCATTCCATGTGTCCATGCTGATGATGGGTTCTTCTCGATAACAGTCCAAAGCAGTTGCATGTTCATTTTCATTATCTGAGTCAGATGCCACCAGCAGAAGGTTGATTTTCTTTTTTTGGTCATTCGGGTTCTGTAATTTCCGCATTGGAATGTTGCTCTTTTCAGACTTCTGAAAGCGTGCTCCTCATCTAGTCCCTCTCAGATTTTGGAAGGCACTTCGGATTCTTAAACCTTGGGTCGAGTGCTGTAGCTATCTTTAGAAATCTCACATTGGTATCTTCTTTGCGTTTTGTGAAATCTGCAGTAAAGGTGTTCTTAAAATGAACGTGTGCTGGGTCATCATCCGAGACTGGTATAACAGGAAATATATGGGAGAATGCGGGTAAAACAGAGCAGGGGACATATTATTCTCCCCCAAGGAGTTCAGTCACAAATTTAATTAACACATTATTTTTTTAACAAGCATGATCAGCATGGAAGCATGTCCTCTGGAATGGTGGCCAAAGCATGAAAGGGCATATGAATGTTTAGCATATCTGGCACATAAATACCTTGCAATGCCAGCTACAAAAATGAAATGCGAATGCCTGTTCTCACTTTCTGGTGACATTGTAAATAAGGCAGCATTATCTCCTGTAAATGTAAACAAACTTGTTTGACATAGTGATTGGCTGAACAAGAAGTAGGACTGAGTGGACTTGTAGGCTCTAAAGTTTTACATTGTTTTGTCTTTGAGTGCAGTTATGTAACAACAAAAAAATCTACATTTGTAAACTCCACTTTCACTACAAAGAGATTACACTACAGTACTTGTATGAGGTGAATTGAAAAATACTATTTCTTTTGTTTATCATTTTTACTGTGCAAATATTTATAATAAAAAATAATATACACTTTGATTTCAGTTACAACACAGAATACAATGTATATGAAAATAAAATAAAATAAAAAAATTAATGGAGATATCCTATCTCCTAGAACTGGAAGGGATCTGAAAGGTTATCGAGTCCAGCCTCCGGCCTTTAGTAACAGGACCAAGTATTGATTTTGCCCCAGATCCCTAAGTGGCCCCCTCAAGGATTAAACTCACAACCCTGGGTTTAGCAGGCTGATGCTCAAACCACTGAGCTATCCCTCCCGCCAAATGTAGAAAAATATCCAAAATATTTAATAAATTTCAATTGGTATTCTATTATTCAACAGTGCGATTAAAAATGTGATTAATCACAATTAATTTTTTTAATCGCGATTAATTTTGAGTTAATTGAGTGAGTTAACTGCCATTAATCAACAGCCCTACTTTGAATCCATTGCCTCTTGTTCTTCCTTCTGTGGCAAAAAAGAACAACTTTTCTCCCTCTTTTTTATGGCAACCTTTCAAGTATTTGAAGACTACAATCACGTCTCCCCTTAATCTCCTCTTTTCCAAACTAAACATACCCAGTTCCTTCAGCCTTTGCTCATATGGTTTGCATTACATCCTTTTGATCATCTTTGTTGCTTGCCTCTGGATCCTTTCCAGTTTCTCTACATCCTTTCTATACACTGCTGAAACAGTACTCCAGCTGATGCCCAACCAGTACTGAGTAGAGCAGTACTATCGCCTCCTGTGACTTGCATACTATGCCTCTGTTAATGCAACCTAAAATTGCTTTTGGTTTTTTTGCAACAGTATCACATTGCTAACTCATGTTGAGGCTATGATCCACCACAACTCCCAGATGCTTCTCAGCTGTGCTGCTACCACTAAGCCATCATCTTCGGTTATCAGCTCACCTGCATTGACTAGTGGACCCACACCATCCCTGATCTTTCTTTTTTATCTTACGTATTTGAAAAACAGGTTTCAGAGTGGTAGCCGTGTTAGTCTGTATCAGCAAAAACAATGAGGAGTCCTTGTGGCACCTTAGAGACTAACAAATTTATTTGGGCATAAGCTTTCGTGGGCTAGAACCCACTTTATCAGATGCATGGAGTGGAAAATACGGAGCAGGTATAAATACATAGAAACAATTCAACATGGAGACAATTCAATTAACAATTAATTAGAATTAGAATTTCCCCAATACTAATTTCCCCCTACTGTTACTCCCACCTTCTTGTCAGCTGTCTGAAATGGGCCACTCTCATTACCACTTCAAAAGGTATGGCAATACCTCAAAGCCACAGGAGATTCCTCAGATTTATGGTCAATGAATCCCATTATCAGTTTGCAGTCCTGCCATTTGAACATAAGAACGGCCGTACTGGGTCAGACCAAAGGTCCATCTAGCCCAGTATCTTGTCTACCGACAGTGGGAGTGAACCTAACAGGTAATGATCAAGTGATCTCTCTCCTGCCATCCATCTCCACCCTCTGACAAACAGAGGCTAGGGACACCATTCCTTACCCATCCTGGCTAATAGGCGTTAATGGACTTAACCTCCATGAATTTATCCAGTTCTCTTTTAAACGCTGTTATAGTCCTAGCCTTCACAATCTCCTCAGGCAAGGAGTTCCACAAGTTGACTGTGTGCTGTTTGAAGAAGAACTTCCTTTTATTTGTTTTAAACCTGCTGCCCATTAATTTCATTTGGTGGCCCCTAGTTCTTATATTATGGGAATAAGTAAATAACTTTTCCTTATCCACTTTCTCCACATCACTCATGATTTTATATACCTCTATCATATCCCGCCTTAGTCTCCTCTTTTCCAAGCTGAAAAGTCCTAGCCTCTTTAAGCTCGCCTCATATGGGACCCGTTCCAAACCCCTAATCATTTTAGTTGCCCTTCTCTGAACCTTTTCTAGTGCCAGTATATCTTTTTTGAGATGAGGAGACCACATCTGTACGCAGTATTCAAGATGTGGGCATACCATCGATTTATATAAGGGCAATAGGATATTCTCCATTTTATTCTCTATCCCCTTTTTAATGATTCCTAATATCCTGTTTGCTTTTTTGACCGCCTCTGCACACTGCGTGGATATCTTCAGAAAACTATCCACGATGACTCCAAGATCTTTTTCCTGATTTGTTGTAGCTAATTAGCCCCCATCATATTGTATGTATAGTTGGGGTTATTTTTTCCCATGTGCATTACTTTACATTTATCCACATTAAATTTCATTTGCTATTTTGTTTCCCAATCGTTTAGTTTTGTGAGATCTTTTTGAAGTTCTTCACAGTCTGCATTGGTCCTAACTAGCTTGAGCAGTTTAGTATCATCTGCAAATGTTGCCACCTCACTTTTTACTCCTTTCTCCAGATCATTCATGAATAAGTTGAATAGGATTGGTCCTAGGGCAGACCCTTGGGGAACACCACTAGTTACCCCTCTCCATTCTGAGAATTGACCATTTATTCCTAACGTTTGTTCCCTGTCTTTTAACCAGTTCTCAATCCATGAAAGGACCTTCCCTTTTATCCCATGACAACTTATTTTACATAAGAGCCTTTGGTGAGGGACCTTGTCAAAGGCTTTCTGGAAATCTAAGTACACTATGTCCACTGGATTCTCCCTTGTCCACATGTTTGTTGACCCCTTCAAAGAACTCTAATAGATTAGTAAGACACAATTTCCCTTTACAGAAACCATGTTGACTTTTGCCCAACAATTTATGTTCATCTAGGTGCCTGACAATTTTATTCTTTACTATTGTTTCAACTAATTTGCCCGGTACCGACGTTAGACTTGCTCGTCTGTAATTGCCGGGATCACCTCTAGAGCCCTTTTTAAATATTGGAGTTACATTAGCTATCTTCCAGTCATTGGGTACAGAAGCCAATTTAAAGGCCTATCCACAGCCCCCATGTTTTTACAAAGTGCATGAGAATAGTGGCTGTGTTCCTAAGGAAATCAGGAGTTTAGCACTGGGATTGCTAATAATGAGGGAAAGTCAATCCTCTCACCTGTTCAGAGAATACAGTTTACAGGAGCAGTCTTGAATTTTATGGACGCCAAAGCATTCATCCCACAAACCAGATTCTAGACAATGTTGGCCATTTCATTAGAACTGACAACATGGAATTGCCTCAGGCTTCTGGGGCACATGGCCTCATGTACTTAACGTGGTTTGACGTACCAGGCTGCTTCTCAGGAGTCTGCAGAGCAGGCTGTGCTCAATGTGCTCTTTGATTCGTGATCCGCTGGACGTGTTGTTTCGAGTACTCACAGAAGTCTTAGCCTATTTGGACCGGTGGATGGACCAGCGTATGTGTGGGAATTTGGTTTGTTTCCCCACAGCCTACTTTGACTCTGGTTATAGACTCTTCTGCCCTAGGTTGGGGAGCCCACCTAGGAATGCTGCAGACAGTGTTTAGTCTATTCTGGCCAGGATTTAGCTCTCCATATAAACATGAGAGTTGAGATCCATTTGTCTAACTTGTCATGCTTTCCTCCTCCATATCAAGGGAAGGAATTTACTAGGTCTTACCAACAACAGAGTGGAGATGTTATATATGAATAGATAAGGAGGGACCTAGATCAAAACTTTGACCTAGATCAAAACTTCTATGCCAAGAGGCAATACTGCTTTGGTAGTTTGGCATCACCAGCTCAGTCCACTTGAAGCCTGCCTCCTTCCAGGTGTCCAGAACTATCTGACAGATGGATTGAGCAGATTTTTCACCAGTCACCATGAGTTGACTCTCCAGCCAGATACAGTGAGATACATTTTCCAAGTCTGGGCCATTTACTACATAGACCAGTTTTCAATCCAACACAACAGGAAGTGTCATCTGTTTTTTCACAGGCAGGTCAAAGTCCAGGGTCTCTGACAGATGCTTTCCTGTTGCCCTGGAAAGACAATCTCTTGTATGCATACCCTCCAGTTCCACTCCTACCCAGTGTTGTTAAAAATCAACAGGACCATGCACTCATAATTAGGACTCTACCAAATTCACAGTCCATTTTGGTCAGTTTCACTGTCGGAGGATTTTAAAAATCGTCCATGTCATTGTTTCAGATATTTACAGCTGAAATGTTATGGTGGTATAACCATGGGGTCCTGACCCAAAAGAGGTTTGCGGGGGGATTGCGAGGCTATTGTAGGGGATTCGCGGTATTGCCACTTTTACTTCTGCACTGCTGCTGAAGGAGGCACTGCCTTCAAAGCTGGGCAGCCAGAGAGCAGCAGGCAACACAGACATGAGGGTTGCATGATATGGTGGGGGGAGTAGGGCCGGCCTTACTGGTGTGCGACCGCCCAGGGCCCCATGGTCAGGGGGGCGCTGTGATTCCCCACACACAGCCAGCCCAAGGCCCCTATGACCCCCGAGAGCTGGGCCCAGAGCCAGGAAGAGGCAGGGCTGGGGACAAGGGCACTTTTAGAACCTTTTTAGAAGGGGGCCACCACCAGCACTGGAACTGGAGGGGCCAGGGGGCTATGCCCACACTTTTTAACATGGATGTAGTTTGTAGGACAGGGACCAGCATTGCCTCCCCAAACTGCAAGTCTTGGGCACACGTGGAGCACCACTGGCAGGGGCTTCACTTTGTGGTGCTAATAACAGTGATCAGATCCCCCATCATGTAGTACAGCCCCTGCCAGCACTGCTCCGTGCCTGCCTGAGGCTTGCAGTTTGGGAGGGGCAATGCCACCCCCTGCCTCCCAAACTATGCCTGGGTTCAAATCCCCCCTGGTTCTGGTGCCGTTGACTTGGTGCTCCTACCATGCGCCGGGCTGCAGCTGCTAGTCCCAGCTGGGCTGGGGAGGGACGGGACTTCCTCTTCTCCTGCAGGGGCTGCAGACAGGGACAGGTCAGACCCCACCTCTGGGAACCTCCCCCAGGTGCAAGAAGCTCTGCGGCCGCTCCCTCTGCGTGACACCTCCCAGCATGGGTTAGGTGTGATGCGGCAGGAAGAGGAGCGAAGGTGTGGAGCTTCCTGCAGCCAGGGGAGACTACTAAGATGATCTGAGGAATGGAAAATCTACCTTATGAATGGAGACTCAAAGAGCTTGGCTTGTGTAGCCTAACCAAAAGGAGGAGAGGAGAGATACAATTGCTCTCTATAATACATCCGAGGGATAAATACCAGATGGGGAGGAGTTACTTAAGTTAAGCATCTATGTCAGGGGTCGACAACCTTTCAGAAGTGGTGTGCCGAGTCTTCATTTATTCACTCTAGTTTAAGGTTTTGAGTGCCAGTAATACATTTTAATGTTTTTAGAAGGTCTCTTTCTCTAAGTCTATAATATATAATTAAACTATTGTTGTATGTAAAGTAAATAAGGTTTTTAAAATGTTTAAGAAGCTTCATTTAAAATTAAATTAAAATGCAGAGCCCCCTGGACCAGTGGCCAGGACCCGGGCAGCGTGAGTGCCACTGAAAATCAGCTCGCGTGCCATAGGTTGCCTACCCCTGATCTATGTGGACACCAGAAGAAATGCTATAAACTGGCCATCAACAAGCTTAGGTTCAAAATTAGGTGAAGGTTTCTAACCATCAGAGGAGTGAAGTTCTGGAACAGCCTTCCAAGAGGAGCAGTGAAGGCAAAAATCCTAACTGACTTCAAGACTGAGCTTGATAAGTTTATGGAGGGAATGGTATGATGGGACTGCCCGTGATGGCATGCTTCATTGGCAACTGCCAGTAGCAAAAATCCCCTGGAGATAGGACACTAGATGTGGGGGGGGGGCTCTGAGTTACCTCAGAGAATTTTTTCCCAGTATCTGCCTGGCGGGTCTTGCCCACATGCTCAGGGTCCAACTGATCACCATAGTTGGAGTCGGGAAGGAATTTTCCCCCGCGTCAGATTGGCAGAGACCCTGGGGGGTTTTCACCTTCCTCTGCAACATGGGTTGCAGGTCACTTGCAAGTTTAAACTAATGTAAATGATGAATTCTCTGTAACTTGAAGTCTTTTAAACCATGATTTGAGGACTTCATTAATTCAGCCAGAGGCTAGGGATCTATTTCAGGAGTCAGTGAGGTTCTGTGGCCTACAATGTGCTGGAGGTCAGACTAGATGATCACGATGGTTCCTTCTGACCATAAAATCAGTGAGTCTACAATGATCACTCACTTTTCTCCAATTACATGTCCCTCAGGTTTTTGAAGAGCCTGGGCCAGTTATATCCTCAAGTAGAGGATCCTATTTTCCCTTGGAACTTAAACTTGGTGTTAGCAAAGCTAATGGGTCTGCCCTTTGAACCATGACTACCTATTCATTGCTTCATCTTTCAATGAAGGTGGCAATTACCTGTGCAAATAGAATAGGAAAATTGAGAGGTCTGGTATCTGACTGGCTGTATACAGTCTTTTGCAATAACAAGATGCACCTATACCCTCATCCAAAGTAGTTTCTCACTTTTACATTGATCAGGCAATATACTTACCAATTTTCTTCCCTAAACCTCATGCACACACTGGCTGCTAGGAGGGTGTTAGTGTTTTACTTGGATAGGACTAAACTGTTTAGGTCATCCTCACAACTGTTTGTGGCAGTTTTGGACAGGATGAAGGGGCTTCCAGTCTTATCCCAAAGAATCTCGTTGTGGATTTCCTCACGTATGTATTTGTGCTATGAAATGGCCAGCGTAACTCTGCCAAACAGTATACTAACATACTGAAAGAGACCACACACAGCCTTTCTAATTCAAGTACCTATTCTGGACATTTGTAGAGCTCCACCTTGGTCTTCAGTGCACACTTTTGCTTCTCATTATGCTATCTCGACAGTCTAAAGATGATGCCAGATTTGGACATGTGGTCCTTCACTCAATATTCAGGTAGACTCCAATCCCACCTCCAGATTGAATTGCTTGTTTAGTCAGCTGAAGTGGAATTGACCTGTGTAATTTAGGACCAAAAACAGATACTAACCTGCTCCGTAACTGTTGTTCTTCCAGTTGTGTTGCACATGTCCATTCCACATTAAAAAATTCTTACAGCCATTTAGTTGAGCGAAACTAGTACTGCCATGCTTTGTAGCAGGGACTTGAAATTTGGAAAGGAGGTTGCTCAGGTATCAGGGATGTTTTTTGTAGTCCATATAAAATTTGCCTGTGTTATAAGCCTCTAAAAATTCTCAGTTCGCACCTGCTTTGAGGAGACCTGTTAAAGTGGCAGTTGAATTTGCCAAATATTCCGTCTGTAATGAGCATGCTCCAGTCCAGCTCCAGGGCAGAGGCTGAGCAGGCTTTTCCCTGCAACTGCTCGTTTTGGCAGCCAGAGGACACTTTAATGCTGAGCACAGTAACTGAGAGTAACTTCTCTCCCCTGCTCTCAGTGCTCCTGCTGCTGGGGCCCAATCCAGGCAGTGTGCAGGAGAAGGAGGAAACAGTCTGACTGGACTGCAAAGGAGTGAGTAATGCAGGAGGTGAGGGGAACAGGGAGAATGGGAGCAGGGAAAATAAAGCATAAGGGACAGCAGACGAGAAAGGGGGCAGAACTGGAATTATAGGAGGGTTGGAAAGAAGATGGGAGGTGTAAAGGAGCAGAGGAGGAAAGACAGCCTGGGCAAAGGGGTGTAAAAAGAAATAGAACACACTCACTTAGAGACCGTGAATTGAACCCAAGAGTCCTCAGTGTCTACATTACTCTGCTGGTGGCAAATAGCTGTGAAACCCGGTGGCAAAGTGTGTGTCTCATCTGCCTCTAGTGGCTGGTCCACAGAGAGGATGATAGCCTACTACATCAAATGGAAGAGGTCTGTGCTGTGTATGTAAAAGTGCATTCCCTAATGACGCAGATAAAATAAAAACTAACCAAAAAATAGAAATTTTATTTTAATGTAATTTCTTATGTTCAAAGAATGGTAGGTGGCAATTCAAGCACTCAAAAATTAGAAAATACCAGAATTAAGGATTGTGCATATGCATTATGTATGATAAAGACTTTAATTACATGATCCCAAACTATTTTTTCCACATGATCCCTGCCTCATTCAGTGCACAGGATGGCTGGGGCTTTGGAAATCTGTCAAATGTGTATATAGTGGATGGTCTGCAGGACCCTGCCTCATTTGTTGCAGAAGTTGGATGGTGTGTAGTGGATTAGGCAGGGGAGTGCAGGCAAAATAGGAGTGATCCCATTGTTCAGGAAATTGAATGTCACTCTGGTGAATTGGATCCTGTCTTTGTCTCTGCCACAGATTTCAATGGGTAAGTTTCTTAAACCGAAATGTTTACGATTGGCTGCTAATTGTGTTTTCCTCATTTTTTCTGGTACTCCACGAGATTTTCTGGTGTTCGGAGCACTCACAGCTGCAACTGAACTCCATTAGCTCTGTGCTGGCTATAAAAATGCTAAATATTCTGAAAAACCAGGTTCAAGGTGTCTCAATTTGGGGACCCAAAATTAGTGGACACTTTTGGTCTTTAACACTCTGTGCCTCGGGGTTGCCAGCTATAAAATTAAGATAATACTATGCGACTCATAGAGGTGTTATGAAGATAAATTCGTTAATGTTTGAAAAGTAGATGTAATTGTGAGAGCATTATAAAAACACCCTTTAGGAAATCAATAATTTTGCATTCAATTCAGGTGTGGAGGGTGTGCATAAAGGCGTGGTCCACACATTGAATGAAGGGAATAAAAAGAAATATTGAGTAATTAAATCCCCATTTACTGAACAAGGCAGAAAACTATGAAAAAATAGTACCTGATCTGTACTACACATATATAAATTTCATTGTATTAAACATATGGGAAATAATGAAAAAACTTGTTTTTATTTCGTGATGAGTTGATAAATTCAACCTTGAGAAGACCAATCCTGCAAACACTTATGCATGTGAGTAACCTTGCTTGCATCTCTTTAAGTTGACTCATGTGTCCATTGACTGCATTAGTAAAGTTTCTCCTGTGTATTTGCAGAATTGAACTATACTTCTTTAAAACTAAAATGTTAAAGGTAATTAATGGGAAAATGAAATTCATTTTTGCAGTACCTTTGCATTATTGTGAAAGGAGTTGACCTGCATCATCAGTTGCATCTTCAGTGCATGTTCTATCATGCTGCCTTGTTCAGAGATCTAGACGTGACTGAGATAGAATGGAATGCTCTTTTTTTTATACTGTTTGTCAGAGTGTCAAAAAGTTGTATGTTTGCAGTGTTATTGTAGCCGTGTTGGTCCCAAGATATTAGAAAGACAAGGTGGGTGAGGTAATAACTTTTATTGGACAAAATATTAAAATATTAAATATTACATTGATTTTAATTTAATTTATTAATATTACTATTAAAATATATTTTCTCGCCTACCTTGTCTTTCTAAGAAGTTGTATAGTTTCTTGGGCTAATTAGGGAAAACAGTTTCTTAAAAGAAGTGTTAGGGAGTATATGGAACTTGCATAGAAATCAAGTTTAATTTTGATGAAGAGTTATATTCAAAGAAATGGCCATTTTTATAGATTAAGACATAGCTAAAATTGAATGTGCTGGTGATATGACAGAATCAGGTGACCTCTATATTAATTTTCCTCTTAGAAAGGTGAATGACATCAAGTTTTTGTTGGCTCTCATTCAGTCCTGCAATATAGCAATGTAAGCCAGATTATTTTTCTATTCCAAATGACACTAAAGTAAAATTTATATTAGCTATAACCCTTATTAATCAAAGTAAAGTATAGCTGCCCAATTAAATTAAAATATAGCTGCCAGTGTATTTCTCAGAGTATTCTTATGTTAGTGAAATTACAATTGGTTCCAAGCACATGTGCTTTCTTGATTTATAGAATGAAATTACACCTTCACTCAAGATCTGGCAATCTGGGTTTGTGGTTTCAAGGGTACCTTGCATAGATACAGGGGTCCACTTTAGCAGATACTTATGAGGGTAGGGGCCACAACATAGCAAACTACAAATGAAAGGAATCTACTTCACAGAATAATTAATACCTCAAAGCACTTTGTTGTGAAGAAGTTAGGGTTGCTACACACACAACATGCGTGGCACAAACTACAAAAGCATGGAAATGAGAAGTTAAGACACCTAACAGTACATAACTATCAACTCTTCTACCCACAAGTACACACCTTACCTTTACAATTATCATGAACATGACTTTAACTGTGCACGACTACCCTGTCCCTTTTGTTCTTCTGCACACTCCCATTTACCAGATTATTTTTTCCCCAGCACTAGTAGTTGTGTTTGTTTGGTGAAGTGGTTGTGCTGGGAGAGGTTAGTTTTATAAAGGAATGTAATCAGGAGGAGAGTTGAAAGTCAGGAAACATCAGAATTAAGGTTGCCTACGCAGTCTGTTTGGTTTCTTTGTGCATATGCATTATGATACAGTCTTCAATTGCATGATTGCAAACTTTTTTCCACAGGAGCCCTCCCTAATTCAGTGCACAGGATGGACTGAATAATCACCTATTTAATATGTATTTTCATCCTCATCATTCAGTTTGTGGCTTTATGCATTTGTGCGTGTCCACTAATTAGATGGGTGGCCCTTCATTCTCTTGTGTGTGGCTGCCCAGGCACGCACCTTAGAGGGAACTATTCGTGGACCACCTGAATGCAGCTCGCAGACCACAGTTTGAGAACCTCTGCTGTATAGTAATGCATACACACAAGAGAGCCAAATCAAGGTTCCAAAGGAACCTTAATTCTGGCTTTTCCTATCTTTTGAGTGCTTGACTTTGCAACATTGACGTTCTTTTAAAATAGTTTATTTAATGTGATTTCCTAAAATGTTTCCAAAATTAAAATAAATAAATAAATGTCTTCATGTGGACCCCATATTGTGACTATGGGTCATTAGTAAGGTTGGGTTCTTTAGATCTATAGTATAGCCTTCCACCACTTGAGCTAATGGAGAAACTAGTAGAATACAATTCCATTATCATCCATATCAGAGGTTCTGTGGTCTGCGGTCCTGCTTTTATCCTATCCACTCCACAACTCCTGCCCCTCTCCCTCCCCTCTGGTCTTGTAATGTAAAGTTTTGTGCAGCCTTAACTATAGGTGTTACAATGTGTGTTACGTGTAATTCCAAGAACCTTTATGAAAGATATTGTTCTCTACCAGATTTTACAGAGTTTATAGGATTTTAGACACATTTCTGTAAGACTTATATTCATTTCATCTTGTTAGGACTTTTCCCTAAGGGTTCCTCAAGTAGGGTTCCATCTGAAATGCATATTTAAGTTAGGAAGCTAAATTTAAACATAAATGGATAAATATTAAAATGGTGGATAATATATTGTGCTTCTGGAAATTCACAGCCATTTGCAATAGCAGGTTTTATCCCACAGGGACAACAAACAGACTACCTTACCTCCTCAGACATCAATAATTCTCATAACTGTAAAAATGATTATATGTAAATAGCAAATAACATGAGCCACAGAATGACCCCTGGGGACACCACATGGAGTTCAATAGTAATAGAGTCTAAAACTACTGGCAGTAGCCTTTGAAGTGAGATTTAAATTATTTTGGGGCATTGCCTCTAAGACTTGCACTGAATTCCATATACATCACACACTGTCATAATTAAATATATTCCACAAAGGGTATTAGCAAATATAGAATATAGAAAGCATACTGATAACTGAGATGTAGAAGATGAATTACTGGGTCTGAGCAAAGCCTTTCAAATCTCTGATCAATTTAGAAGCGTCAGGATTTCAGTGTTTGTGACTGCTGGGGAAACATCTAGGTTTGGGGTAAAATTTTCAAAAGCACTTAAGTCCCATTAACACTCAATGAGAGTTATGCACCTACCCCACATAGGTGCTTTTTAAGACCCAACCTTTGGTATTTGTTGCCATCCTACTTATATAATCAGTAGTACAAAAATGAGACAGAGTGCCTGGAAAGACACTGGATTCTTTCAATTCCAAACCAGACAGAAAAGAATTTAGGATTTGAGTACTGTTAATGAAATTCTCAGTCCCAGAACATACATGATGGGGATTGAATATTTGGTTTCACCATAGTAAAAATTCTTCTTCGAGTGCTTGCTCATATCCATTCCATTAGGTGTGTGCGCGCCGCGTGCACGATCGTCGGAAGATTTTCTACCCTAGCAACACCGGCGGGTCGGCTGTGGAGCCCCCTAGAGTGGCGCCTTCATGGCGCTGAATATATACCCCAGCCGACCCGGCGCCCCCTCAGTTCCTTCTTACCGCCCCTGACGGTCGTTGGAACTGTGGAGCGCGGCATAGCTGATCTCCACTCTCCCTAGCTTCATTTGTTATAGCAGTTAGATAGTTTTAGTGTTTATAGTTAAATAGTTAATAGTTAAATAGTTAATAATTGTAAAGTTGTTATATTAGTTCAGGGGATTAAGGGGGTCTCTCCCCCCTTTTTCTCCCCCGGCACCGGGACCGGGCTCATGCCCAACGCTCCCGGCTTCAAGCAGTGCGCCTCCTGCGCAAAGCCTATGCCCACGAGTGACCCGCACGACTCCTGTCTGAAGTGCCTGGGAGAGTCCCATCAAACAGATAAGTGTAAGATCTGTAAGGCCTTCAGACCTAGGACCAAGAAGGAGCGGGACTTTCGGCTCCGGCAACTCTTAATGGAGGCGGCACTGAGTCCATCCACTACTCAGGCCCCGGCACCTAGCGCCTCGGTGCGCAGTGCCCCGGCGGCGCCGGCAGCGACGACCACGCGAGAGGCGTCGGACAAGCCTCCCCGGCACCGGACCTCGTCGGCACCGCAGGTACAGCAAGTGCCTCGGCGCCGTTCGTTATCCCCAGGGCATAAAAAAGCCCATAAAACGGGGACCACCGTGCCGAAGACGCCGGCTCCCCCAGTGCCGGGGGTAGAGCCGCGTCCGCCGGTGGAGCACCGGAAACAGGTGCCTCCAGCACCGTCGACTCCGGCGCCGAAGCCGTTGAGTCCGGTACGGACAACGTCTCCACCGAGACCGGCGGTGATTCAGTGCCTCCCGTCGACTCCTGAGGCCTTCGAGGCGGCGAGAGACTTGATAGCTCTCACGGAGCCGGCACCGCCCCAACCACCGGCACCGACGGCACCGACGGCACCGTTGACCTGCCCGATCCAGTCGAGGGGGAAACCTGCCTTGTTGCGCCCTCCATCGCAAGGGCTGGAACCTCGGCACCGATCCAGGTCCCGAAGCAGGTCCCCACGCCGCTCGCAGTCCCGGCGCCGAATATCACCTCGGCACCGGTCGTACTCGCGGCCAAGATCATCTTCGCGGCACCGCTCGACGTCTCGGCACCGGTATGATCGTCGGCACCGATCAACGTCGAGACGCAGTTCTCGGCACCGCTACGGTCGACGTTCGACGTCGAGAGGCCGCTCCCGGCACCGGGCATACTCCAGGTCCTCGTCGAGGTCCAGATCCGACTCCCGGCACCGACGAGGTCATCGGCACCGGTCACGGTCCCGGCACCGGTCGCCGGCACCGCGTGGAGATAGAAGATCTCCGGACCGGCACCGTGCGGCACCGCAGCCCACGGGATTGGTCCCGACTCTCTCGGCACCGCCATGGCCATCGAGATCGGTGTCTCGCTCATCAGAGGACCTGTCGAGATCGGCATACCCTCCTCAGGGGCAAGCCGAGGAACAGGACTTGGGCCATTGGCAGGGGATGCCGGAGGACCATTCCCATGGCCCATCTCACTGGTCGTTTTGGACCCCGTGGGCGTACCACCAGGAGCAAGGGGCTCCAATTCCCTCGACCTCTCGCTCGGGTCACTCCGTGAGAAGGGCCCCGGAGTCCACCATCTCTCGGCCTCCGCCAGGGGACACGGAGGCTTCCGTGTCCGTCGCACCTGACGCCCTGGACCCAGACGCGGGTGATGCTCCAGCCCGGGAACAGGGAGACCAGGACCGGCCCTTGGATCCGGTTCCACCGGAGGCATCTTCCTCTTCTTCGCCAGACGAGGCAGTGGCGGGCACATCCTGCACAGGCCCTCCTCCGATAGATCTTCGGGCTCACCAGGATCTTCTGCGCAGGATGGCCCGTAATATGGACCTGCAAGCGGAGGAGGTAGTGGAGGTACACGACCCGATCGTGAACATCCTTGGAGCGGATGCCCCATCGAGGGTAGCGTTACCCCTGATCCGCACGATACAATCAAATGCGGATACGATATGGCAAACCCCTGCCTCTATTCCACCCACAGCGAGAGGGGTGGAAAGAAAGTACTTTGTCCCGTCAAAGGACTACGGGTACTTGTACACCCACCCACAACCGTGTTCACTGGTGGTAGCATCGGTGAACGCACGGGAGCGCCACGGACAGCAGGCGGCAGCGCCTAAATCAAAAGAGGCCAAGCGCCTTGATTTGTTTGGCCGTAAGATTTACTCAGCCGGTGGGCTGCAACTCAGAGCGGCAAATCAACAGGCGCTCCTGAGCCGTTACAATTTTAACTCCTGGAACTCTATGGGGAAGTTCAAGGAGTTGATTCCCCAAGAGTCCAGGGAAGAGTTTGGGGCCATGGTAGAGGAGGGTAAGAAGGTGGCTCGGACCTCCCTACAGGCCTCCTTGGACATAGCGGACTCGGCTGCGAGGACCATGGCCTCGGGTATCGCTATGCGGAGGATCTCCTGGCTTCAGGTTTCGGGTTTGCCTCCGGAGCTGCAGCAAACCCTACAGGATCTCCCCTTCGAAGGGCATGGATTGTTCTCGGACAAGACGGACTCTCGCCTACAGAGCCTCAAGGACTCGAGAACAATCATGCGCTCCCTCGGGATGCATGTTGTGGGCCCTCAGCGCAGGCCATTTAGGCCGCAGCCTCAGCGCTTCTACCCCCCCCCGCCTCGACAGAGACAAGACTCGGCCCGGAGGCGAGGACGAGGTGGTAGGAGAAGGTGGACCGGCCCTCAACCTGGTCAGAACCAAGGGCCACCAAGACCACCTTCAGGTCCTAGACAGAACTTTTGAAGGTGCGGTCGAGGACGGCGCCCCAGTCATTCCCCAGGATCCAACCCCCTCCTTTCGGGATCGTCTCTCCCACTTCCACCGTGCTTGGTCCCTTATAACTTCGGACCGTTGGGTCCTCCGCACGGTGGGGAGGGGATACGCTATCCAGTTTTCTTCTATCCCCCCCTCCTCCCCCCCTTCCCCGTCCCTCTTCAGGGACCCTTCTCACGAGCAACTTCTTATACAGGAGGTTTCTACGCTCCTGGCCATGGGGGCCATAGAGGAGGTTCCGATAGAGTTAAGGGGCAGGGGATTTTATTCCCGTTACTTCCTGATCCCCAAGTCCAAAGGAGGTCTGCGACCCATCTTGGACTTGCGCGGACTCAACAAATTCGTAGTAAAGTTGAAGTTCCGCATGGTCTCTTTGGGGGCCATTATCCCTTCCCTCGATCCTGGAGACTGGTTCGCCGCCCTCGACATGAAAGACGCATACTTTCACGTTGCAATCTACCCGCCTCACAGACGCTTCCTGCGATTCGTGGTAAACACGGTGCACTACCAATTTGCAGTCCTTCCCTTCGGCCTATCCTCGGCCCCAAGGGTGTTCACGAAATGTATGGCGGTCGTGGCAGCGTACCTTCGTCGGCAAGGGATACAGGTGTTCCCGTACCTAGACGACTGGCTGGTGCGCGGTCGCACCAAGGAGCAAGTTCAAGCTCACGTCCACAGAATAGTGCACACATTCCACGAGTTGGGCATCCTACTCAACAAGGACAAATCCACTCTAGAACCTACCCAGAGAATAGAATTCATCGGCGCAGTTCTAGACTCCAGACGTGCACAAGCCATCCTGCCAGACAACCGCTTTGGCACCATCACGAACCTCATTCAAGGGCTCAAGGCCTTCCCAACTACCACGGTGAGGTCGTGCCTTACCCTGCTGGGTCACATGGCTTCCTGCACGTACGTAACCAGGCATGCCAGACTTCGGCTTCGCCCACTTCAAACCTGGGTGTCATCAATATACCGTCCACATCGGGACAGCCTGAACATGGTAGTCACGGTCCCGAACTCGGTCCTGGCCTCCCTCACCTGGTGGCTAGATCACAATGTGGTCTGCGAGGGGATGCCATTTCACGCCCCACAACCCTCTCTGCACCTGGTCACAGACGCGTCATCTCTGGGTTGGGGCGCCCATCTCAACGAACACCATACCCAGGGCCTGTGGACTACACCCCAGCTAGCCCTGCATATCAATGTTCGGGAACTGATGGCGGTACGCCTGGCGTGCCAGGCATTCCTCAATCTCCTACGTGGCCGCTGTGTGCTGGTTCTCATCGACAACACCACGGCCATGTTTTACATCAACAAGCAAGGAGGAGCACGTTCGTCAATTCTATGCCAAGAGGCCATTCGCCTGTGGGACTTCTGCATCGCCCACTCGATCCATCTCACGGCATCGTTCCTCCCTGGAGTCCAGAACACTCTAGCGGACCGACTCAGCAGGTCCTTCCAAACGCACGAGTGGTCTATCCGTCCGGACATCATACATTCCATCTTCCAGAGGTGGGGGTTTCCCCAGATAGACCTGTTTGCATCCCGAGACAACAGGAAGTGCCACATGTTCTGCTCCCTACAAGGTCGAGCTCCGGGCTCCCTCTCGGATGCGTTTCTCCTTCCCTGGAAAGATCACCTGTTTTATGCCTTCCCTCCGTTTCCTCTGGTCCACAAGGTACTGCTCAAATTACGCAGAGACCAGGCACAGGTAATTCTGATCGCTCCAGCGTGGCCGAGACAACATTGGTACACCACACTGTTGGAGCTCTCGGTTCAGACACCGATCACACTTCCATTATGTCCGTATCTCATATCTCAGGACCACGGTCGGCTGCGTCACCCCGACCTGCAATCACTCCACCTCACGGCGTGGCTGCTCCATGGTTCACCCAGGCAGAGCAGCAATGCTCACACTCTGTCCAACAGATCCTGCTGAGCAGTAGGAAACCCTCAACACGGACCACGTACCTGGCCAAGTGGAAACGGTTCTCCTGTTGGTGCGAACAACGAGCCACGTCCCCGTTGCAGGCACCCATTCCTCTCATATTGGAATATCTCCTCTCCCTAAAACAACAAGGGTTGGCGATATCTTCAATTAGAGTTCACCTGGCCGCTATATCGGCCTTTCACCCAGGGGAACTCGCGTCCTCGGTATTCTCTAACCCGATGGTTGTTAGATTCCTCAAGGGCTTAGACCGGACGTACCCGCAACAGCGTCATCCCGTCCCGACGTGGGATCTCAATCTGGTTCTCTCCAAACTCACAGGTCCTCCATTCGAACCACTAGCCACCTGCTCACTTTTGTACCTATCCTGGAAGACAGCCTTCCTCGTAGCCATCACCTCAGCAAGGCGCGTTTCTGAGCTCAGGGCGCTTACATCTGAGCCCCCTTACACAGTCTTCCATAATGATAAAGTGCAGCTTCGCCCACATCCTGCCTTTCTCCCTAAGGTGGTTTCTACATTTCATATTAACCAGGACATCTTTCTCCCGGTCTTTTACCCCAAACCACATGCCACTCGCCAGGATCAACGTTTGCATTCCCTGGACGTACGAAGGGCCCTGGCCTTCTATATTGACCGCACAAAGCACTTTAGAAAGACGACGCAACTCTTCGTTGCAGTAGCCGACCGAATGAAAGGCTCACCGGTCTCCTCACAACGCCTATCCTCCTGGATTACGTCTTGCATCCGGACTTGCTATGACCTGGCAGGTGTCTCAGCACCGCACCTCACCGCTCACTCCACGAGGGCCCAAGCTTCCTCGACTGCTTTCCTGGCACATGTTCCGATACAGGACATCTGTAGAGCGGCGGTTTGGTCATCAGTCCACACGTTTACAGCTCACTATGCACTAGTGCAGCAGTCCAGGGACGATGCTGCATTCGGGTCAGCGGTTTTGCACACAGCAATGTCTCACTCCGACCCCACCACCTAAGTTGGGCTTGGGAGTCACCTAATGGAATGGATATGAGCAAGCACTCGAAGAAGAAAAGACGGTTACTCACCGTTGTAACTGTTGTTCTTCGAGATGTGTTGCTCATATCCATTCCAAACCCGCCCCCCGTCCCCACTGTCGGAGTAGCCGGCAAGAAGGAACTGAGGGGGCGCCGGGTCGGCTGGGGTATATATTCAGCGCCATGAAGGCGCCACTCTAGGGGGCTCCACAGCCGACCCGCCGGTGTTGCTAGGGTAGAAAATCTTCCGACGATCGTGCACGCGGCGCGCACACACCTAATGGAATGGATATGAGCAACACATCTCGAAGAACAACAGTTACAACGGTGAGTAACCGTCTTTTATTCACAGGAAAATGCTGTAGTTAAAATCAAACTTTTCCCCAGTGCAAGATGTCTTTTCCAAATATCAAAATAAAATTAAGGCAGTCTATAGTAGTTTTTTTTTCAATATTTGTACATTCTATTTTCGTACTTCTAAGTTGCTTATATGTAGGTTTGGGAGGATTCGATTTGTATTGGTTAATATTGGTAAACGTTGATTTCATCAGACATACACAAACTTACAAAAAATATTTCCACCAATGATGATTGAAATTTACAGATAGGCAAAGTAAGAAAAATGCTGCTTGAGAACTTGAGTTTGATTTACCAATATTTATTTTGTATATTTTGACATAATATTGACAACTAATGTTTTAATGGTTATAAAGCTTTAACTTTTTGAGTCTCAGTGTCTACTGCCCTTAAATCCCCCCATATTTTTCTGCAGCTGTGAAAATTTAACTCAATGAAAATGCTTCAAACAATTAATACTATCCCTCAAACTTATTTTAAAAAAATCCAATTCTCCCAAGCCTACTTCTATATGAGCATGTGCTTAAGTGCTTTGCTGAATTGGAACCTATGTAGTTAAAGCAAGAAGAGTGCTAGAAAAAAGGGGAATAGAAGAATGGTATTTTCAATAGATGATAAGCAGTAGGTTCTCAGTTCTTACACACTTTCTTTTAAAAGTAGGCTAGCATTAGGTGATGGTTATTGTACTCTTGGTGTTGTAAAACATCAAAAATGTAACCTAAAAAATGACTGCAAGTACAGTCAATCTTGCATTTCATTGCATGATGGTCATCAAAGAAGCCCACAAAACAAATGCAAGTAGAGGCTTCACAAGGAAGCAACTAGTATTAAATGCTACACACAGTCTTCACTGCTGTTGGCAGTAAGCCTCAGATCGCCTTTACTTCTTCCCTTACTTGCAATGCACATTGTATGGACAGGGAAGACCATGGGCAGAGAATGATCATGTCATAGGAATCAAGGGCTAAAGTGCTGTCCTCATGTAATGAGATGCTTAAATGTATTTGCCTCTTCTTTGGAGGTGTAACTTGGTGATTGTGCAACAAAACTCTCAGTTAATAGAGGTTCAGATTCCTTTGGATTCCCTGACTTGCTTATTGCTTTTTACTTTGCACTTACATAAGCAATCTCTGCACATGGTCGATGCAGGACCAAGCCTTAATGTAACAGAACGAGCAACAGAACAAATAGTTTAATATGGAGAGCTTAATTCTCCACTGCACCCAATCTGTGCTTGGGTGCAGTGAAAGAGGGAAGGCAGAGGCCAGCTTCAGCACAAGTTACAGCTGCAGGTGGGCAGCTTTAAATTACACCATTGATGAAATGTTCCCTGAAGGACCTTACCCCAATGGGCAGTCAGATATAGCAGACCCTCACTGTGCCACACACACCCTGCCATGCCCCCAGTCTACTCCTGACAGACTCCTCCCTTCTCTTATGTTGAGGGAGAGAGAGTTTCTGGCATATGAGCATCTTTATGTGGCTATTCCTCCTGTGCAGTGGAATTTTCCAATGAAAATCTCCAGCTATTTCAGGTTCACTTTGGTCCACTTATATGGCACAAAATGAACTTGGCTGACTGGAGAATCTAGGCCTGTCTACCTTAATGCCTACCAGACTTAGTGCCTTTTTAAATTTGATTTTAAAATGTTAGCTAATCAAAGGCAACATTTTCTAAACATTTCATACCCTGTGCTCATCTAAATACTATCAAAACAGTGCCAGTATGAAAATTGTCACCCATGCAATTAGATGCACATGAGATTTACACATAGTGCATCCTCTATTAGGAGAACCTGCATTGCAGAAAATGAACTAGTAAGTGTTTTCCATTCCTAATTAATGTGTACTGTAATATGACCATCTGAGCGGGAACAAAAACAGTGGACAATAATGTTAACTATTTCTATGATGCTATGTAAATAAAGTATTGTGTACATTTTTAATAGAAAAGTTGTGAGAATCTCTTCTGTTATAAGATACATAATACTTTCATTTGTCTAAATGTAAGTCACACTTGCAGAATTTTTCTTGCTTGAGTGAATAATATATTTTGATGGGTAAGGTAGACAAACAGAAGTTGTGCCTGGGCTGGTAAATTTTCATGATGCTTTCGCAAGGCTGAACTAAGTAAAATTTTCTGTCTGTAAATCAGAAAGCCTCAATTTATTTAGCTACTAAATTTTCTCTTGGGGATTGATTTGACTGGGATTACATGGATGATCTTTATAAGGAATTATTCTGCGGGGTAGGAGAAAAGAATTCATACTTATAAACACAATAGCAACTCCTGTTTGAAGTTTTCAGGCAAACCTCTGTCTGGGCACACTTGTATCGGTTTAAAACCGCGTCTAGCAGCTTAGCTTGCAACTTATACATTTACAAATGCAACTAAATTGATGTAAGCCAAGTTTACTCTGATATAATAGTGTCCACACAAAGTTCTGCCTTAGTTTAACTAAATCAGTTTAGAAATACACCTTTACTTAATATGGTGCAACTTTAGGTGGAGACCGGGTATAAATGAGAATAAGGTCCTTGATTTCTTGTTGCACATTTTTCCCAGCTGGAAACACTACAGCTAGTCCCAAGGTGTGGTCTTATGTAGAAAATTTAGAGAGGAATTTTTCCCCCTTTTTTTCCCCTTCTTTCTTCAGCTGTGAAGCTCAAATAGAGGTTAAAATATAATTTGGCTAAAAGGAAAGGTTAATAAGTAACTAACAAAGCTCTATATATTCTGTTTTACTAGAAAGACACCAGCTTGCATAGTCTTACTTTGAAAATGTTCCCTAAAGGGATCTTTGCCTACACTTGGTTCTTTGTTCTTGTATTTGGTTTCTTTATCTCAGATCATAACTATAATATAAGCCTGCACCAACATCTGAACATTTAGTGCAAGATAAGATTTAATTCAACCATAAAAAGTCTTTCAAGATACTTTTGTATCAAAAGAGCTCTCTAAATTTTTTATTTTGCAATTGAAAATCATTGAACAACTTTAAAATATGCAATATTGTAGTTTAACAATAACATTAATATTAAATTAAATAGCATTCTGATGGGGAAAGATGTGCTTATTTATTAACAGATTTTTTTGTGGTTTCGTTAATAAGCCTTCAGAAATTCAACTCTTTCAACATAATTGTTAAAGGAGATATAAATTCTTACCACAGTTAGTCCTGTTTCTTGCAATTTGCAAATGTTTCCCTTTAAAGTTACAAGACAAAAAAAAAAATAATGCTTGCACTATTATTCTTAATGCATCTCCTATTATTTTTTCACCAGAATGTAATTAGGGTTGCCAGGTATCCTGTTTTCTACTGGAACACCCAGTCAAAAAGGGACCCTGGTGGCTCCGGTCAACACTGCTGACCGAGCTATTAAAAGACTGGTTGGCTGCACTGCCGGCGCAGCGGAGCTGGCAGGCTCCCTGCCCTGCTCCCGGAAGTGGCCAGCATATCCTTCCAGTTTCTAGGCAGAGGGACGGCCGTGGGGGCTCCGCATGCTGCTCCCACGCTGAGTGCCGGTTCCGCAGCTCCCATTGGTCGGGAACCGCGGTCAATGGGAGCTGCAGGGACGGCGCCTGCAGGTGGGGACGGCGCACAGAGTCCCCTGGTTGCCCCTCCCCCTAGGAGTTGGAGGGACATGTTGCTACTTCTCGGTAGCCGCCTGAGGTAAGCGCCACCCCGAACCCGCACCCCTCACCCCCTTCTGCATCCCAACCCCCCGACCAAGTCCTGAGCTCCCTGCTGCACCCAAACTCCCTCCCGGAGCCTGCACCCCCTCCCACACACCATCCCCCTGTCCCAGCCCAGAGCCCCCTCCCACACCCTGAACCCCTCAGCCCCACCCCCCAACCTGGAGCCCTTCCCCATTCTGGAACCCTCACCCCCTCCCACACCCCAGTCCCCTGCCCCTGCTCAGTAAAAATGAGCGAGTGACTGAGGGTGGGTGGATGAGAGCGAGCGACAAAGAAAGGGGGGATGGAGTGAGCGGGGGAGTGGGATCTCAAAGAAGGGGCGGGGCGGGGCCTCGGGGAAGGGGCAAAAGGGCGGGGCAAGAGTGTTTGGTTTCCTGCAATTAGAAAGTTGGCAACCCTAAATTTAATTCACGTTAGATTCTGAAATCAATTGTCTAGTCTACAGTGTTGAAGCAGGGCATTACAACTATAACAAAAAGAAGTGGAGAGAAAATAGGAAAACAATTAAAAATGCAATTTTTCTTTCATTGTTTGTGTACAGTTTCAGACACACTACCTTGTGTAATGATCCCATTAGATATCATAAATTATTTATGTTCAGGCTTGGGCAGTACTGAAATGAAGACATCCACCGAACACCTAGGTATTGAATGAGATGACTTTGATGATTGAGTAGGTGCCACTCCTTCCTCTGAAATATTACTGTATTAGTGTCTCACTAAGGTGTTTTGGGGAAGTGGATGGCACTGCACTACTGTATGCTTTTGGATGTGATCTAATTTCCTTTCTCCTGAGAGACAAAAAGAAAGAAATCAAGATCCTATGTATTTCTTTTAAAATGTGTTATGTGTTAAGATACTCTTGTGATGAATGTTGTATAAGATCATAGGTGGTTGTGTTCTAACCACTAGTATTGAGAAAAGATCTCATGACACTTTGCATAAGGATAAGGATATTCATTCCAATATTATGGACAAATTCCAGTTTCAGTTATAGCCATGGCCTCACTCCATCTTCTTTGTGCGGTTCCAGAAGTGTAAAGGGGATGGAAAGGTAGCTTAAGTAATAATTTCCTCATAAATACAGTACAAAATACTACAAGTTAGAAGCTATGCTTTTTTCTGATATGGTTCCTAATTCACAACCCCATTATCTACCTCTGCAGAGATCGTAAAATTACAGAGGGTTAGAAGGGATGAGGGTTTTACCATCAGATATTTGGTATTAGCAATAAACTTTTAAGGTGAATTTCATTGCAAACTGTGAAAAAAATGATTATTGGATTCTCCTGTCCACTAAATGAAGATAGCAAGTAGAGCATTCCCTTCATATAGGGGAACACTGTACCAGGTGAAAGTTGTCAGGGGCAGCATGGTTCTTGGACATGGTGGAGAGTCAGGGCTTGAATATTTAAAATAACATGCATCTGTTTTATTAAGTGGACCAGTTTGAAAGTTCACATGGGAGCTGCATGTCTCACCATGTATTGACTGTAAAATATCTTAAAAAATAAAAACGCCTAATTGTTGGCATTTCACTGCTTAGTGCTGACAGTAACCATCTTGTCGGAAAGTAATGTAATTTGTGGGTTACACAAAATGAGATCAGTTCAGTGCAAGAGACAATATTTTGAAGCCCCACAACCCCACAGATGTAGATGTCCCTGACCACAGCAGAACTATTGTGGTTTCACTGCATGGATGGCAGCAGGATTTAGGAAGCCAATGTGTATTGTCCCTTGAATGCCATAAAGCCCAGATCTCCAGGATGCTCCTTGTGTCTTAGCACCCAGGAAAGTGTTGAGGATTAGACAGTAGCAATAGATCCATGAATACACCAATATATTTTTTAATTCTGCTCTTGAAGAACTGATATAAAAACACAGAAATAAAATCCTTGAATTATACATCTGTTTCCTTAGAATGTGATCTCAAAAGTTCATTCTTTTCTTTTGTAAAAGATGCCCAGATATCAATTGACTTGAATGAGAATACTTCAAGGCAATTGATGATGCTGTGAACATAAGAGTGAAAATAACTTCCATTACTCTACTGAAAGTATAGTAGTGTTTATCTGATTTTAACCTAAGCTTTAATTAATATAAAGAACAAAACTGTACTAATCAATACAATAGCATATTATGACTGTAACAAATCCTGTTTTACTTCTGTTTCAGAATTTTCACCAAGAAGTCAACCAAATAACGAATTATGACAGCCCATCAAGCCTGGACAGCCTTGAGGCAGGAGAACAAAATGAAAATTATACAACACCCAGTGAAACATCTTTGACTACACAGTGGGACGACTCTGTACCCTACAATTCACAAAAATCACAGTCTACGAATAAGAGCTTCCTTGATACACCTGAACTAACTTTTTCTAAAAATCAGCATGTAAATAATTGGCTGATAAATTTAGATACCCCAAATAGCCAGCCAAACACTCCTTTTCATGACACTTTAGCTAAACAAAATGTTCTAATTCCTGCTGAAAATGTACACAATCCAAAACAGAAATCATTTGTTCTTAGTGGAACAGAAAAAAGAACAACAGACATATGTACTTCTGATAATCAAATAACCTTTGTAAATAGTCCGTGTACTTTTCTGCAAAATAGGAAAGAGGAAAAAAACAATATGTTGAAAGTTCCATCTTCTGGAATGGTTAGTAGAGAGAGTTCATTAGCCACTGATAGCCCTGTGTTCAAATCCAGCAAAGCCTGGGCCACCTCTGATCCTACTCCAAGAGAAAGAGTTCTAGATTCTGTACAGGAGCAGAGTTCTGAACTGACTCAACAGAGAAGAACCACCTCATCAGTACAAACCTCAAATCAGCCTATGGCAACACCTGTCATCTTACCTCCAAAACAGTGGAGTTCAGCTGGTGTTCACAACAGTACTTTCTCATCTAATCCTTTACAAAAGGGCAAAAATACAAATACAGTGCCAGGTACTGATAATCTTGACAATTTGTCAGAAACAAAAGATGAAAACATAAACAAATTTAATGGTATTAATCTGGGATCATCTTTATTTCAAGACACATCTAATGCTTCCATTTTGTGCAACACTGATCAAGAAGAGGACAAAAAAGAAGAAAAGGGAAATGTGGATGAAGCCATGTCACCTTTGTCTAATACAAAGTTTAATTGTGACTTGTCTGAACATCACAGATACCTGAGAAATAACATGCATGAGCGAAAGGGAGTGAAATTGCCCAAAAGCATTTTAAAGAAAGAATCTAAATATGAAAATTATTGTTTCAAAGCAGTGGTTTTGAACCGAAGGATCAGCTTTGGGAATCAAACTGCATCATCTATCAGAGACAGTCTAGAACTGGCAAAAATAAAAGGGAAAGATGCAGAAAATCAAAAGACCAATAAGAAACTTAGATGGTTTGATGAAATTGACAAAATAGTAGTAGAAGACGATGAAAAGTGTTCAGAAAAGACCACCACAGGAGTATCTCAAGCACAGTTGCAGCCATCTTATGTTCAAAGTAAACTCAATGCTTCTAACAATAATTTAAGAAGTATTCCTGCTTGTACCACAAATTCTATCTGCACAGAAAATCACCAGGATTATCCTCCGATATTCACAAAAATTGTTGCTGCTGGGGGCTCAGAAAGAGACTATATGCCTCTGCGTTCTTTTGTATCTACAGGTTACCACTTTGCTAAACAAGCTTGGATGGCATCAAAGGGTGATGAAAGTAAACCCCCTGCATATAGTGGTGACTCTAAAATTCAGAAAGGTAATCTGCGTAAAGGTAAGACAAAGATAATCAGAAGACCAAGATCTGCCAAAACCCAGTCAGGTTTTACACCTAAGAATAGAAAGGGCACTATAATCCGACCACAGTCGGCTAGTGAAGTTCATAAGATTATAAAAGCTCAGGGTAAAATCATTGTACCTCATCCACCACCTAAACCTGTACCAGGCAACAGGACTGATCAGAATGTAGCAGACACTATGTGTCAACCAGTACATTCTTCCAAATGTCAATCCAACACTACAAATGGCAACTATGTAAATGCAAGACACCTTTTGCCAGCAGATCAGGTTTTAAATAGAACCACTATAGAAAATAATAAGAGTATTACTTGCAGTTCTGACTTGGTCACTGTGACATTGGCACCCCCGCCTTCCTACAACGTATCTCCAAGTGAGCCTTTGGAAAAGACAAATTATACTTTAAATAATATTCAGACAATTGCCCAACAAGACAGCTTGATAACTGGTACCAAAAGGAAACCTGTATGTGCAGAAAATGGACTACGTCTTGATCGTACACCAACTGATGAAGAAATAAATCTTTTGTGGCAAGGTGTGCATAGTGCCCTAGCTCAAAAGGATTATGCTGCGGGTAAGAATCATTCTTGTTTTTTTCAAAATAGGGAGTTTTAAATTATAACAGGCTCTTGTATTCAGTTACGTACATTGTTTTCACCCTTTCACACAACAGTTTGAAGAGTTTCTACTTTTGTCATTATCTATCATCTCCTAGAGGCCCCAGTCAGAGATGAGGGCCCCATTTTCTTGGATACACTACAAGCATTAAATAAAAAGAAAATCCCTGCCCCAAAGACAGGTGGATGAAACAAATAGATGTGGGAGGAGGAAGGCAGAGAACAAGTTAAAAGTAAAATGAGTGAGTTTTACATGGTAAACTATAGCTTACCACCTGCCAGCCACTATCAGCTGGCAGGACTCTGTCATCTGGGAAAATGTTTTTTGAAAGGATCTCATGAAAGAGCCATAAATCTGCCATGTTTTTAAAGTGATTGCTCTGTAAATATTTGGTATTGCGAAGACTCTCAGTCTCGCTAACACAGGGAATGTTTCAAAGAAAGTTGCCCATGTTAATAGAGAAATGAAAGTGGAAGAAATTTTTAACAGCCATATGTCACTGTGCTGGCAAATATTTGTGTCAGAGAGAATTTATAGAAGCATTACGCTTTACAAAAACATTTTCTGGGAACATTACTGGAGAAATAACTAGGGGCAAGACAGAACAAAAGATACACAAGAAAATTTAAGAGAATAAATCATATCTTCCTGCTAATTAACTTTTAAAGCATGTTTCAGACTGATTAATTTATATTTACAAATGCTTTCCCAGTAACCCCTTTGCACTCTAGCCAAGTTCTGTGCCTTAGAACAGTAATGGAATCCTGAGTCCCCACACTGCACCCAGCTGAGATGCTGTGTGATTTTCCAGCCTTGCAACCTCTTCCAGAGGCAGAGTCCAGGACTTCACCAACTCCACTTCATGTACCAGCAGCCACTCTGTGCCTCCTACCATACTGTTATGACCATCCTGAGGATCACTCATGCTGGTGCAGAGCCCCCTTTTATTAAAATAAAGAGCTTCCATGTCCCTTATTGGGCCTGTCACTTTATTTACAGTACGTACACTGTGTCTCTCAAAAACTACTTCTTTGGGGAAGAGCAGAGTGCTTTGAATATATTTTGTATGAAAGAGGCAGGAAGAAAGAGAGGAGAGTTTCTGTTTCCCTACCCTTCTGTGTCTCCATACAACTGAGCAGAATAACTTTTAGAGACAGATTTTATGTGTCACATGCAAATATTTTAAACCTCTTCCCCTGCGTCTCCCCCCATACACACCTATGTACTGGAGGGATAGATGGAGACATTCCCTTTTCTTTGAAAATCAGCAGTGGTATTCTTTTGGTATCTATTCATTATGTCTATTGCATTCTTTTAAGTCAGATTATTTATATTGAATACCCAAATTTGGTTTTAGTGACTCATTATTTATATTACAGTAGTGCCCAAAATGTTCTCAGCACTGTACAAGCATATGAGAAGACACAATCCTTGTCCTAAAGTTCTTTCCAAGAGAGAGCAAATCCTGCACTGTTCTTCTTCAGTGACATATAGTGTTGCAACAATATCCTGAAGTTCAGCAGTGTGTGTGAGCAGCTTAGAAAACAAAAAATATTATTTGCTGCAACATACAACCTACTGTATATTAAAGAAAAACAAAATAGAGAGAGCAGTCAGGGAGCGAAATGTTCATTTCCATAAACAAAATGATCAGCTATGAGGGTCTTTCTTTAAATGTTTTAAATGGAGCTGGAAGCATCAAGTGGTGTATTTACTGATCAAGGCATAGTATTCCCTAAGGGTTTGATCCTACATGGTGCTAAGAACTCTGGCCCTTATCCAACAAAGCACTAAACATATGCTTAACAGTAAGCACTGGAATGGTACCACTGATGTCAGTGGGACTAATTCACATGCTCAGAGTTAAACACTTGCATACGTGCTTTGCTTTATAGGGATAGAGTCCTCAATACCTTGAATGATCGAGTCCTAACATATTCTATTACTGTGTTGGGTAAGTCTCACCAAATCTTTAGTCCATAGTTTCTTCATAGATCTAAATACACCTCTACCTCGATATAACGCTGTCCTCGGGAGCCAAAAAATCTTACCGCGTTATAGGTGAAACCGCATTATATCGAATTTGCTTTGATCCACCGGAGTGCGCAGCCCGGTCTCACCCCCTCAGCACTGCTTTACCGGATTATATCAGAATTCATGTTATATCGGGGTAGAGGTGTACATCTTGGCTTACTTACCAATGAAACTAATCTTGGTGCAGATCAAGAAGCTCACTTCCAACTCTCACTGTTTTTCAGAAATGTATTACTTGATTAATAACTCAGCATTTTAAAATTTTTAATGTTCCTCAGTATATAATGAATACAACTTCATTACATTCAGTTTCATTTCAGGTGATTTCCGGCATTACGATGCTTGTTACAATAATTCCTTTAGCACTAATTTGCAATCTACTAAAGCTAACATATCCCATGTTACTATTGATGGTGGCAACCTTCTGACCAGTTTTAAATCATCTAGAATGAATGGATTTTTCTCTTCTTCATCAAATGGTAAGAGACCTTATTTGTTAGATATCACTGTAGTAAAAACGACAGAGAAAATGCTGTTAAAAGCACCAAAAGACATTCTGGGGCAAATTTTCAAAACCTTACCAAATTGTGTACACAAAAAATGGTCAAGCACACATATAATTGCACATGCAGAACCCACATTTTCACATCAAATAACTGTAAGTACAAAATGGCATATAATATCTGTTTGGGTATGCAAGTTCCCAATTTGCACCTGCAAATTCCATGTGCGGACGTATGTTTCCCTACAGGTGTAGGTTAGAGGCTGAGTTTTGAAAATGTATTAAAACACTGAAGAAAACTGAATTAAGTTTGCAGTATAGTATCTAGTTTAGGCTTATGCATCTGAAGAAAATTGCTGTAGTGTTTTTTTGTTTGTTTGTTTTAAATACATTAAAATGAGTACAAATACTCATAAATTAGCAAGGCAAAAACAAATATAGCTGAGGAGCTCTAATATGTACAGCAGTGGTAGTAAAATCTCATGGGATGAAACTTAGTCAAGTAAATTCAATTCCGTGAACTAGTGAGCATCCCCTACAATGTGCTGAGTTCTCTTAATTACTATTAAATCCAATGGGAGCTGAGACCATGCAGCCCTTAGTAGGAAGCGCTGATTACCCGGGATAGTCAGGCCCTAAGGTAGTTTCCTAAATATTGCCTATCTTATAAAATGGAATTATTGTTTGGCATGTCATTAGACATTGCTGTATCACAAAAGTAACTCAGAAGTTAGCTAACTATTATATTTTCATCAACCTTAGGTATTTATAGAGGATCAGTCACTATACAGTAGAACCTCAGAGTTACAAACACCAGAGTTACAAACTGACCAGTCAACCACACACCTCATTTGGAACCAGAAGTACACAATCAGGCAGCAGCAGAGACAAAAACAAATTCAGTACAGTATTGTGTTAGACTTAAAATAAAAAGGGGCAGGGAACAGCATTTTTCTTCTGCATAGTAGTTTCAAAGCTGTATTAAGTCAATGTTCAGTTGTAAACTTTTGAAAGAACAACCATAATGTTTTGTTCAGAGTTACGAACGTTTCAGAGTTATGAACAACCTCCATTCCCGAAGTCTTCATAACTCTGAAGTTCTACTGTAATATCAAAGTGCCAATAATCTTTGCACCTCTGTATTTAGCATGCCTTTACATACTGGCTGCTTTTTTGTGTTTCTCATTTTAGGCGCTGTTCCTGTTACAAGACGAAAGCAAATTTCCGACAACAGCGAAAATAAACGTAGAGCTCTTTTAGAACAGAGAAGACAAATGGTAGCCTCTGCAGGAAGGAGATCCACTTATGATGCACTGGTAAATATCAATTTCTGGGATGTTGAACTGAAAATGTCAGTCAAAGGTTGTCACAGAATAATAGTTTCCTACTGCTGTATACTTGTTGGAGGAATAATGGAAAATAAATATTGAAGTAAAGTCAAGATGTTAATTTTAAAACAGGAGATTCCGATACTATGACTAGTTACTTTAGCAAATGATTGATGCAGATACATTGATTTGTTTGATGGATAATGATACAATAATGTGAGAATTACTCAATGTCCTGCTATTGACCTGCTGCATTCTGATTGTCTTAGAGAAAATATTTAGTGTTCTTCAGCCAGTCGACGACTAGCCATACAACTCCCTAGCTGAACATAAATATATATAGCAATCTAACTGGCTGGTGCACACTCTCAGCTCGCTTAAATAAGAGGTACAGACAAATATGTGTAACAACTCATGCGGTACCCCGATTAACAAAGTAAAAAGGCAGTTACATTTCCCTCATTCCTCCCAGCACTGTGCTCATCCTCATGATTCTTCTGCCCTTTTCCTTTAGGACCACAGCTGAAGCCTCTCCCTCCTTCGTCTCTTTTTCTTGCCTGGGAAAGCATGTAATATGAATACATTAAATACATATGTACCAGTTCAAAAGTTTGTGTGCCTTTTGGGGGGGTTTTTTTCCTTTTCTTTTTTACTTCTTATTCCCTTCTTTTTTTCCCTATCATCTCCCACTTTCATTTTTCCCTTTTATTTTCACACAATTTTCTCTTTTTTCCCTCTTTTCAACTGCTTTCTCTATTTCTCCCTCAATCTCTGTTTCTCTCCCTACTTTCCTCAAATCTCTTTGCCTCCTCACAACTTTTCCCTCTCTCTCAACCCATATCTCCTTCTGTTATCCATGCTTATGGTAGTCCAGTTCCCAAGCCTGGAACTTTTCTTAGGGGCATGTGGCCTTTCTCCTTTGCTGCCTTCCTCTAATGCTAGTTTGAACCTAACAAGAGAGTGGCTTGGACAGAGAAATGGAGTGCTGATATGTGATGCTGCCAAGAAGAGCCTGTATGGCATTCATGTGTATTTGGAGCACTGAACTGGCATGCAGCTAATATCTTAGGGAAAAAATTTCTATCTGATCTTTGTTGTAGAGCACTATTGAATAATCTGCACTTATTTTGCACATGAATTTTCCATGGGTATACGGGAGCTCTCCCTGCAAAACGAATGCAGAATGTACAACAGAAATCTACATTGATGGTCAGAGAGGAGAATTTTACCTTAACCTTGAATTTTAGTTGAAAATGGAAATTGCATGCACTAGTTACACATAATAAAACTTCATGTCATAAGATTTATGAAAACTTTGAGAAGGCCAAACCAAAGCCCCAATCCTGCACATGTTTAACCTTACTCATGTGAATAAGAACTCGGCTGTTCTCAGTGGTGGCAGATGACAGAACAAGGAGCAATGGTCTCAAGTTGCAGTGGGGGAGGTCCAGGTTGGATATCAGGAAAAACTATTTCACTAGGAGGGTGGTGAAACACTGGAATGCATTACCTAGGGAGGTGGTGGAGTCTCCTTCCTTGGAGGTTTTTAAGGCCCGGCTTGACAAAGCCCTGGCTGGGATGATTTAGCTGGGAATTGGTCCTGCTTTGAGCAGGGGGTTGGACTAGATGAACTCTTGAGGTCCCTTCCAACTCTGATATTCTATGATTCTATGATTCTATGAATAAAGTTAAAGTGTGGGAAGTGCTTGCAGGATTGAGGCCTAAATTCGATGGAGGCCAAACTTACTTAATTCTTTCCAAGATCTATATTATCATGAGTATTATAAAACATCAGCAAACATACAAGGTACTAAAATTAGTTACTTGCTGATTTTATGTATTGTTAATTTAAGAGAACCTTTTGTTCACAAAGAAAAATCACTTGGCTGGATCAACTCAGAAGTTTCCTATGGCTTACGTGTCTATCAGATTACATCACCAGTGAAAAATAACAAGCACTTTCAGGAAACTAAAAAGGAAAGTCCCAAGTCCCAAGAATCTTCCATTGAAAATTAATGAGAAAGTCCAACATTGCTGCAAACATAAAAACAGTTTCTCTGCACATTCTCAATAGTTTTTAACTATTGTCACAGTGAAATACTTTATCTTTCCTTACAACAGATGTATTATTTTCTTTGGGGGGTTTACTGCTATAAACCAGTCACCAGAAATACATAGACCAAATGTTATCAAATATCTTTATAGAAGGCATACAGCTGTTATGAGATTCATTAATCATCATTGTTTATTCCAAATATAAATGTTTCCTTTGCATAAAAACATTTTGTTTTCATCATTTTGTATATATAAAGTATACATAGCAGAATTAAATATTGCTGTGGCTGTAAAAACTTGTAGTGGTAGTGACATCTTACTGGAATGTGATTTAGTTTAGGGTCATCTCATATGGTTGACATCATGGATGCTGTTATTGGCACCAGGCTACTTGTCATTAATGTCAGAGCTAAATGCATTAGACAGATAGGCATATAAAAATGCTCAGAGTTTTGATTAGAACTTTTAAATAAAATTTCTAATAGTCACTGGGCTCCTTGTTTTTTAATATTTGTAAAATAAATGAATAAATAAAAGTGTTAATAAAAACAAAATCAGTCATTAGAGGATTTTACAAAATGCACATTCAGAAGAGATTAATAGATTCTAAGACCAGAAGGGACTGTTGTGATTATCTAGTTTGACCTCCTGCAAAACACAGGTTTTAGAGCTTCACTGAAGTAATTCCTGTATACACTGTCAATTAGAAAAAACATCTAATCTTGATTTAAAAATTGCCAATGATGACAATAAAGAGACTATAAAAATACGAAACTATGCGAGTACAATCTAGTAAAAGTGTAAAACAAAAGTCAGCCAGAATGCCTCTAGGGTCTCTTGCTACTGTGGATCCTCTCCACACTTCTCCAGTGCAGGCTGTTGCTTAGAAACCACAATATGCACAAAGGTATATAGACATTTTTATGTACTTTAAAAAAGCTTTATTAATTGCTCATATTTTTCAAAATAGCTTTTGAACTTGAAAACACACAGCCTGTAAACTTCAGTAACATAAATATCTTAACTAAAACATTAAAAAGCTCCAGAAATGTTAAGATTATTTTAAATAATATTTAAATATTATTCTGATAAAGTGATCAATTTTTACAGAATACAGTACATACTGTCCAGCTAAGTCCATTTCAATGTGCATTTGAGCCAGTGCAAACTATGAGTGGCATCCCTAATTCTGATGAAGGTACAGTAGTTCATTTCAGTTCCATTCTTTGTTATAGATAAAATAGTTGCACTATACATCAGCTGTTGCCTTGTAGCATCAATGATTCTGAATCAGAAAGTATGGTCTGTTGGCTGGAAATAAAGATTTTTCCACTAAAAGTTAATACAGCACAGCACAATATCACTTATATCTGATTGGTGGATTTAGAAGAGCATCATGAAAAAAATAAAGTCTCTATTCCTTTAGTGTTGTATTTTTTTTAAGTGTATGACAACTATGTGTACAGGCACAGTATGTCACTATTAGCTGGTCGTAAAGCTGGTAGGACTGGCTCCTCCACCAGCTATCTTCCTCTGCCCCATATTAGGAGCACAGGCAACCTTAATTCTGGCATTTCTTAACTTTTGAATGCATGACTTTGCAACATTAATATTGTTTTAATGTGGATTTTTGTGTGCAGTATATCCATGAAAATGAGCAATAGGTCTAGATGTGATAAAATATTCTCATTTGAAAAAGTTCAGACTGTGACCAGCTCTGTAAAATCTTTAGTTTCAGAAAGCACTGCCCAGTTTTTGCTGGCAGAAAATCTAGCAGGTACATCAGTTACAGAAGGTGAAATCCTGGCTGCTATGGAAACAGTGCAACCACCTGGACAAACCATGCTGCTTAACAAGGCCCAGCGACGAGGCATGAGTGCACTGTCACTAGAAGAACAGAAGATTCTTCAGTCACTTGATCGTCTCAATCAAAGGTTGCAGAGTAAGTACAATATATAGCAGGGATCGGCAACCTTTGGCACGCTGCTCGCCAGGGTACTTACCCTGGCGGGCTGGGCCGGGCCGGGCCGGTTTGTTTACCTGTCACGTCTGCAGGTTCAGCTGATTGTGGCTCCCACTGGCGTGGTTTGCCATCCCAGGCCAATGAGGACTGCAGGAAGCGGCGTGGGCCGAGGGATGTGCTAGCCGCTGCTTCCCGCCACCCCCATTGGCCTAGAGCGGCGAACCGTGGCCAGTGGGAGCCGCGATCGGCTGAACATGTGGACACAGCAGGTAAACAAACCAGCTTACCCTGGCGAGCTGCGTGCCAAAGGTTGCCGATCCCTGATATATAGTATTAACATAGTAATAACTTACATTTTAAATATTGGTTTGTGTGACATATAAAAACATAAACTATGTTGCTATAAAGACCTATAGGTGCATCTGCTCCGTCCTGTTGCATTTGTTATTTAGTAAACATACCAAATAGTAGGTACAAAACCCTTACTCAGGCAAAACTCATTTAAAACAATGGGAGTGTTGCCTGAGTGAAAACTAAGTAAGATTTTTGGATTTGGATTTGTCCCCCCCGTTAAACTTGTGTATGCTGACTGGTCCCACATGATATGGTAGCCTGAATGACATATCAATACAACTTCTGAACAGGAATTCAGGTTTCCCCTTTCCATAGCAGTGGCAAAAGCAGAGGAGAGGAACCTTGCAACCACTGGGAATCTGCTTAGCTGTAGCACAGAGTCACTGATCCAGTTCTAAAGCAGTTCAGACTTCTCTGTTTTAAGAAGCAGTTTTAGTATGATGTCCTCTGGATTAGGCAGAAGGAGATATTAAATGAGAAACACAGAAAAGTGGAAAAGAAAATACTCTATGAACTGTGAAGGAAAAAGAGAGAGAGACACACACATAGAGGCAGATAGAAAAGAGACAGGAGACAGTGAAACTAAAGAAGATAGCAAAGCAACAGACAGAAGATAATTAAAATGGAGAAAAAGTAAAGAAAACTAGAAAGTAAAAAAGAAAAGTCCAACAAGGAATATTAAGGGAACAATGAAAGAAATGTAAAAGTAATGACTGCAAACCATACAATTACAAAAACTAAAGTAAAACATTGCTAGTGTGCAATTAACTACTGCACATTGTATTCCAAATTTATCAGACACTGTGGGCTCAATTCCCCTTTTTATCTAAGCTCCACTAGGTGTAACAAGGGAGTAGCCATCAGATCTGGCTCCCTAATTCTGAGTCTATCCACACTGGTGGTAGGTAAAGTAGCTGACAGGTCCCAGCACCCTCCGCATTATGCCCTTTCCCTCCCCTGATGGACCCCTACAATAGAAGCAGGGGAGGGTGGCTGGTGCAGAAGTCGACTCTGCCAGCTTTACCTCAGCAAGGAGTTCATCTCCACAAGAGGAATTATCCCAAGACAATTTACAGCCAGAATCCAGCCACTTTGCAGTATGGGTACGAACATCCATCACCACCTGACGTTTCCAAGTGGTTTTAGCTCCAAGTTATGTAATTCTATATAGAATGTGTTGCAGTAATCTATTCTGGAGGTGACAAAGACATGGATCATTATGTCAAATATATCTGAAAGAAAAGGTGACAACTTTCTGGCCAGGTTTAGCTGGCAAAAAAAGCATTCTTGACAGATGCCACGGTTTTGTTAAACCTTCACCATCTCCGCTCCCTTTATTGTTTTGTTTTACAGAAAGCCTAAATCTGGGACTAAACCTACAAGACAGTGTGCCTTCAACATGGCCATGTAAATGGATAACTCGTTCTGAGTGGGGGGTTTTTTGTTTTTGTTTTTGTTTTTATATCCCATCTCTGGAGAACTGGCCTTCTCTTTTTCAGATTTGGATTTCGTTTTAGATGCTACAGGCTTAATTTACAATTCCAAATTTTAAAAATACAAATAAACTAGATGTTTCAACCTCCCTCAGGCCAAAGAAAAATAGTTTACTTGTTAAATTGCAGTTAAATTGTTGTATTTTCCAGTCTTTAGGAAGGTTGGTACTGACTTGTTGACTGTTGTTCATGTTTTTGTTCTAGCATGTGTTTTATATAATTGTTGCATCATAGTTTTGTACTCTTTTTAGATGTCCAAGAAACCATTGCCAAAAACCTATCCACGTCAAGTGTTTTACAGATAATCTCTCCTTCGGTAAGCATTTAAATTTACTGTTTTCTGACTTAGTAGGTATTGACATTGGTTTGTTTTAGGATTAACTGAGTTGCTAGAATTTCAGAGTGTCATTTGCGTGGGATAGTGTTCGTAACAGGGCTGTCTGACCTACTGGTCAGAGCCAGAGGTGAAGTTGGGATTGCACTCGGGAGTCACACCAAAGATGAAAGCCAGAGTCAGAAGCCATGCTAAGGATCAGAGCCAGGGTCAGGGTCAGAGCCACACCAAGGATTAAGCTGAAATCAGAGTCAGAAGTCACACCCAGGGTCAAAACTGGAATCAGCAGTTAGCATCAGTGCAAGGAAGTAGGAACCAAGAAGAAGGTGCAGGGCCTGGTAGTGGGAGCATGGACTAAGCATGGTGATAGGAAAAAGGATTAGGAGCCGAACAAAGAAGCAGGGACTTGATCTCAGGGGTCTAGGCAGCAACAGGTCTAGCAACTAGTTGCTCAGACAAGGGGTAGGACGGGAACAGGAAACTTTATACCCAGTCATAGGCGCCGACTCTGTGGGTGCTCAGGAGCTCAAGCACCCACAGAGAAAAAATAGGGGGTTCTCAGCACCCACGGGGCTGGCCGGAGCTGCTGCTCCAGTGGCTCTGGGCTTGGCCACCAATCAGCTGTTCAGTGGCTGGCCCTATGCTCCCAGCAGCTCTTCAGAGGGGCTGCCCCACCCTTCAGCTGTTGAGCGGGGCTGCCCCTCCCCTCAACTATTGAGCAAGGTTGTCCTGCCCGTCAGCTGTTGAGCAGGGCTACCCTGCCATTGGCTCCTCTCTGCCCCCTCCCTCCCTCACTGCCCGTAAGGTAGGAGGAGGCAAAAAGGAGCAAGCAGTGGGTGGGAGGTGCTCAAGGGAGGGTGTCTTGGGGGGAGGATTGGGGGCGGGAAGAGGTGGAGTGGGGGTGGAGCTCGGGGGTGGAGCCAGTGTGGGACACCCACCGGAAAAATGAAAAGTCAGCGCCTATGTACCCAGTGGTGTCCAATCAGTATTCTGCTGTTAGTCACCTGACTCTGTGAATTAGCAGGCAGGGCATTAGCTGGGCATTAGGTACAGTTCGTTCATCTGATCCTTCTGTGCAGTGTCACAGAGGTGGTTCTTGCTCAGCAACCTTGCAGACCTGGATTTGAGACCCTCAGCGCCTAACAGAATAAATTAATGAGCTGTATGCCCTAAATGTTAAGTGTATTGTTAGGATTTTATATCAGGCTTTGAAGTCAATGGAGCTAGGTTGAGTATACATTTACACCAGCTGAGTATCTGGCCCGTCAGCTTTAGAAAAGCTTGGCTTTAGGTGAGAATATAATGTAGCATTCCTCTTCTGGAATCTGGAGCAGTTTTCACAAAGCCTACAAAGTTTCCAAAGAACAGTTGCTTTGCAGGCTCATATGAGCCAAATAAGGCCCTTTATTAGTTATTTTTTCCTAATAATGTAAGGAAAAAAGATGTGCTGTATTGTGACCTGAAGGATAATCAATTGTGTAATGAAATATTTTCATGACCTGCAGAGATCATTTCATATTCTACAACTAATCTGCATTATATTTCTTTTTTCAGTATTTATATTTCCTGTTTTATATAGTTTGGTTTCTTTAATATAATATAACCAATACAATACCAGTTTCAGGTATATATAGGATTGTATAGGCTAGTGAGTATCTTAAGCATAGATTTTACACTTCAACTTATCACTCTGTTATTCAAAAAATATCATGTATGATTCAGTATTCTCTGTTATTTTACTCTACATGTATATTGAGAAAAAATATAGACAGATGACTGTATATTTCACACCCAGTTCTATTACCCAAAAAATGTATAATGAGTGTAAAGAAAAATTTGGACTGAAAAAAGTTACTCATTCTTCAAGAGGCCTCTATACATCCCCACTAGTGGGAGTTGCACCAGTTGTACAGCATAACAGTGAAAATCTCTGAAAGCAGTGCCTGTGGAAGCCCTCGTACCTCTACTGATCCAATGATACCAGAAGTAAGACGGTAAAAGAAGGCAGAACACTTCAACTGCCTCCATTCCTTCTAGCCGTGATAGTATGTGTGGAATTTGAAAAGTCAGATTCCCCTCTCCTGTACCAGAGGGATTATTACCAAGGATACTAGTGTGATTTTGTATACAAACTATATAATAAGGTATATTTCCTGTTTCAAAGAGTTTACAGTTTGACTCCGGCTCTATAGAAGTCCGTGGGAGAGTTCGATCTGCTTCAATTCCCATGGATGTCAGTGAGAGAGGGGGGCATTCAGTACCTCAGAGGAAAGGCTCAGCACTTTGCAGACTCAAGTCCCAATTCAAGATATAGGGACACAATTTTTTATGTAGCTGAAAATAGAAGATCACATGATATTGTCAAATTTGGTTTTATGTTAAACATCATAAAATATAAATTGTCATTTTGTGACCCTAGGCACCCCTGTATTCACACCTTACACACTACTGCATTAATATTTGTACAAAATATGCCTTTTGAAGTATCATATGAATGCTAGCAATACACTGGTCATTAATATTATTTCTAAGATGCATATGTTAATCTTGTATGTGAAATTATGAATTCCCTCTGTATGATGTTACAAGAACCTGTTTAAGACAAGAGAGCTTAGCCTAGGTGAAGGTGATAAACAGGTCTGTCCTAGACAAAGGCATGTGGGTTTACTTCAATTTGCATATTAGCAGTAAACAAAGCTATCAAGCTAAACCAGTGTGTTATCCTGATCTTGAACTTGGGAGACAGAGAATTAACAGGGCTCCTGCACTCCAGAGAGATAGACGACTGAATCCCCAGGAGGCCTCCCTATCTTTTAAAACAAAACCAACCTCTTTGGGGATATAAGGAACAGAAAGAGACTCCATCTTGAACCTTCACCTTAAGGAGACAAAGAAACTAAGTGATTTAATCTTTGTGATAGATCCTGACTAGGTCAGCCAGTAAAAGGCTGGAAAGGAGACTGGGGGTCAGAGAAACCATCTTGAACAAAGACTGTATCTTGCTAGATTAAGTTTTAGACTTTTAGATGCGTATTTTCTCTTTTAGATGCTTGTAACTACCTCTACCTTTATCTCTTTTATTTGGTATCACATAATCCATGCTCTTTTGTTAGTTCACTTGTTTTACTTTTACTATAAACCAATTCAGTGCAGTGTTTGAAGGGTTGTATTTACCCCAGTTAAATTAATAAAGTGTGATTGACTCTTTAACAGACCAGCAAACTTAATATCTTCTGTGAATGCACAGTGTAGGGACTGCGCATTGCAGAGAAACATCTCGGAGGAGCTCAGGGGCTGGAGTTCACTGATTGCTACTTACTAGGTGAGGTTTGGGCTGGGAGAGCCTTGAGGAGTTTGCCGGGAGGAAGACAGACTGGTTTAGCAGGCAGCTGACACACAGTCTAATAGCCAGCAAAACTCGCTCTTGCTGAGACAGAGGGATAACACAGTAGCTCACAGCTCTGGGTATCCCCAGCAGTATGTTACACATATAAAAGCATTATTCTTCAATTTGTCATAGAACATTCAGCAATCTGCATCCTCCCCTTCTGTGGACCCTCCATTAGCCATGCGAAGGTATCGGAGTATGTCAGCTGACACTCTATCACGACTACAGAGAAGATACTGACATGGACTAACAAAGGCTGCTTCACTGGATTTTATTTTAATACAGCCTCGTGTTCTTTATGTAATGTATACTTGTATTCAAAACACTACACACTATAAAATCAACCACAGTGTAAGGATGTAAACAGTAACACAAGTAATGAATGTCAATTAACTAGTTTACATTTAAGACATTTTATTATGCACTTTACTGTAAAATATTGTATTTTTAAAAGAATGGAAATACCTCACATTTTAATGAGTCTATTGCTGGTTGTAAATGTACTGTATATTTAATTAAAATGACATGGAAAAGAGATTATTTTGCTACTCAGGTTAAGATTATGTATAAACTAATCTCCTATCTTCATGGTTTTCTAGATTTGCCAATAAATTCTATTACATTTGTAAAAGGTATGTTGTAGAAAATGATCTGATTATCAATAATCCATGGAGCAGCCAGGTAAATGTTGCATCTCTTATCTTTCATCTGATGGCCCCACTCCAAACTACTACAGACTTGTCTATGCCTCTCGGACAACAATTCTGTTTGATGGCCCTAAAACTGACCATGCTGTCAGCTTCATGCTTCTCTTGGTTTCTCTTCTATCTCCTCTTACTGAAAATGTTGGAACCGTCCTAGCTTCTGAATTTCCTTAACTGTATTACACTTACCTTTGTTGTGTGCAGTGCTGATGTAGCTATTTTGGACCCAGGATATTAGAGAGACAAGGTGGGTGAGGGATATATTTTATTGGACCAACTTCTGTTGGTGAAGGACACAAGCTTTTGAGTTTACACAGAGCTTACATAGGTGGTTCACAATTACATGGATATGGTATGTGCCACAAAGTAAAGAGGAAAAATAGCAATTTCACAAAATAAAGGCAGTTTTCTACTATGGTTTCCAGTGTTCTACAGTTTATGTGCATGTCTAGGGAAAATTAGTCCAGGCCTATCTCACTCTAAGAATAGCAGCTTTACATTTATCAAAATATTATAGGTAGCAAACTAACTATAGGTTTATCCATTGAAGGTTTATCCATTGAAGATTTGAAAGTGAAAACTGTAGTTTTAACTGCTTATAATTAAGTCATGGTTTCTGTTAATACAGTTCCAAAAGCCCCTCTAAAATCTGAAGAGCATGTACTGTAGAGTTTGTCCAGCTTACGTCTTTGCAACCTTTCTTTATTTACCATAGTGCACTATAACTGATTCAATATGTCCCAATTAGAGCTGAAAACTCAACATTCCTAAATTTTTCATTCCGTGAAAACAAATATTTTTTGAATTTCCCACAAAAGTGACAATTCAAAAAAATGTGATTTAAAAATTTTGAAATTGTTTCGAAGTACAATATTCATTTTGATTTTTTTTTCATTTTTATATTTATTATTTTTACATTATTGCATAACATGTTAATAGTAGTAGTGCATAACATGACACATCAGCATTGTCAGATTACATCAGAATATGACAAGATGTCATTGACATAATAATTGAGAATATTCTATTTTATTTTGAATTCATGAAGGGCACCTGCTACTAAGTTTAAATCAAAACTTTGTTCTTTTATTTTCTAGTATTCCTGTTTGTGTTCTAATGAAACTGTTTGACCCTTTGAAGAAGAAAGGAAGATAAGCATTCATTACAACACAAACAGGATCTAGAAAATAGGATGTAAGATATGATTTCTACTAAGTAGCATCTACTGTTAATGATTTTAAAAGTAAAATAATATAAATTTTAAAAATTTTCAACTTTTTTGTTATATGTCATGACAACAGTAGTTTTTAGAACAAAATTACTTGTTCGTGTTATGACCTAACATATGTCACCTTGTGCACTATTACTACTAAGTCATGAAATAATGTAAAAATAAAAATATAAACATGCAAAAAATGTTTTGAAATGAAATTTCAAAATGTTTCTGAATATTTGTTTTGAATTTTTTTTTGTGAGAAATTCTGTTGAAATTTTTTTGTTTTGTCAAAGTAACATTTTGCAGTGGAAAACTTTTTCAACTCAAATGTCTGACCAGCTCTGTCCATTTAGCAGGTTGCTCTCTCGTTCTCCCTCCTGTAACGTTTTTAAAGCATGGGAAGATTATCTGATATGGTGTGTTCCCTTTGTTGTTTTCGTTTCCAAGCACTATGAAAGATAGTATGATAAATATAAGTTTCACAGAAGTCTCCATTTATAAGGCAAAACAGAAGCAGGAACATCCATCACAGCCAGCCCCTTGCAGGGAGAGTGAATGGAAGGTGCCCACAGCCCTTCAGGGGGCATTGTGCACCTGCCAGCTAATGGCAGCCCTCCCTTGTTAAGAAGGCTGCCTTCGATCAATCCCAGTGCCTCTAACAAGCACTGGGGTCATCTTACAGGAGGAAAAGGACAAGGTGAAAGCAGGCCTTCTCCTTTGCCTCCTGCTCCATTGCAAACTGGACGCCTTAGAATGGATTGAGAGCTGGTTGCTTGTGGGGCTCATCAGCTAAAATTAATGCTAGTTGCTTCTATGGCAGATGGTCCTATCAGCAGAAATTATATTCCTTGCAGCAGGAGGAAAATTAGGATTCTCCCAAACTCGCACAGTCTGGGAAATGAGGTAATACTTTCCTTTGCCTCTAGTTAGGCCTTGAAATGGCCGTGTGCCTTGGAATAATACAGATCTGATAGGACCTCTTAGGTTTACATGGGCTGGATTAAATCGGGGACATGTTAGGATACTCTAGATTTGGGCATCAAAAGGGAAAAAAAGTTTGCAATGCCTATGGATGGCTGTGTTTTTCCTCCCTTGTCATTGCTACCAAGAAAGGGAGCCCAAAGTTGCAGCCACTTGTCAAAAGATTCTGATGTCTCCATTCTTATTAGGCTACTGCTATTCACAGTAGATGTCTAAAATCTCCAACAAAACAGTGTAGATATACTCAGGGCAAGTGAACATAGGCAGCAGCACTTGAAAATCAGAATTTGTTTGCACTAACTATGCTGAGCCCATACCCTTCTGTCTGTATACGGTATACTGTAACATTCCAGTATGATGAGGTTTACCTCAGTAGATTTAATATTTAAACTCTGGGAAGAACTTTCCTCTCAGCAATTGAGAGGGAAAGCAAATAATTGAACTACTGGAGGCTGAGGTTCAAAAACAATCCTGCTAGTCAGAGAGCTAGAATATCATCTTATGCAATATTTTCCCCACTGGTTTAGGAAGCAAGCAAAGCTCTTGAGTCAATCCACTTTCCCCTTAACTAGAAATAAAGGCCGAGATTTGTAAAAGTGGATGCCTAAAGTAAGGTTTCTGGAGTGGATTTTCAGAAGAGCTCAGCTGACTTAGGAGCAGAAGTCTCATTGAAAATCAATAGGATTTGCCCTCCTAAATCACTCTTGAAAATCCTCCTTAAATGTTCTTATTTAGGTGCCTGAATAAGTGGCCTGATTTTCAGAGCACCCACAAATACAAATGAAGTCAGTGGACGCTCAGCACTTTTGAAAAGCAGGTCACTTACTTAAGAGATATTTTTTAAAATCTTGGCCAGAGTTGACACTGACAGTTCTAGATATTCCTTCTCACTTCAAGAAAATCAAAGGCTGAAAAATTAGATTTAATTTTCTTATAGGGTGGACAAAGTATAGATTACATTAAAACCAAACATTTGCCAAACAGGTTTGCTTCAGAAATGAACATCTTCATGTTTGGGCTGGTTGGATTTCTTTCAAAAACTCTTTACCCTGCCCAGTTCTTTGCTGCTCCCAAATGTAAACCTCACCCACTTCTTTTCTTTGACAAAAAGTTAAGTTGACAAGAAAACATAAGAAAAACAGGTTAGCGGGGCTCAAGTGTAAGCCTCAATACAAAGAACACGTCTGTTTATTGTAAAGCATTTTCTTCCCTAAGCCTGCACAGCGTGAACCTGATTTTCAAAGATTCTGATCTGGATGTTTTAGAACAACCACAGAGGTGGCTCCAGATATGTCCAACTGTATACCAGTGTTTTCACTGTATTTAATAAAGAGTGACTTTTACGTGTTCTAAATAAAGCATATGTCCTGGCCCCATGTAATGAAAGTACTGCTATACTTAAATACACTTATTTTATTGAATGCAAGATTGATGGGTCACAGGCAATCCTACTATTGGAGCTAGAGCACAAAATAAAGCTGCCATTGAGCAGAATAAATCAGCACATTTCCTTTTCAACCTAACTTCTTCCCTTGAAGTTGAAATTAGCTTCTGTGAGTTGGAAATACCCAATGACTCTAGCCTTTCTTCAGTCCTAGCACTCTGGCAGGCACTATGACAACCAGCAATAAACTGACAATTTATAAAGGACATCTGTCTGTGTCATAACATTTTAGTTGCATTAATACTGAATTATTATTTGCATTACTATGGTGCATAGAGGAGCCATATTATACTAGGCATTGTACAAATACAGAGGCTTTGTCGAGACTAGGAGAAAAGATATTTGAAATCATGTTAGCTAACTCCAATTTAAGCATCACTTAAACCCTAATGTAGATGGAATTTAACACTAAACCCAGGTTAGTTGGTCAGGGTAAACCCTAGGGTCATAGTAAAAGTGTCCTGCTCTGGTGAGCTTACAATGTAAATAGACATGAAAACAAAGGAAGTTTTTAGATATGGGGAACTGAGATTAAATTATTTGTCCAAGGTTAACCGGGAAATTTGTAATGGAATTAGGCCCAGAGTTCCTGAATCCTAGTCCAATGTCTTAATCACAAGACCATACTTCTTCTCTAAAGGATGAAGTTACCAGAGACACTAGCAACAATAGTAGTTCAAAGGAATTAGTGACCAAGTGGTGTTAGAGCCTGATACTCCAGTTCACAATCCCAGAAAATATGAAACTATTACCTACACCACGTGGGAAGCTGCTACAGTATAGCCCAAGGGTCAAATTCTGTCCTCAGATTCTTCACTGGAAGCTCCCTGAGCATATGTGGAAACAGAATTTAGCTGTAAGTAATTTTTCAGCTGAAGTGTCTTTGGGAGCAAAGGTGAAGCAAGCAATGAATGCAGTAGTATTTTTACCTTTACAGACCTGGATTCAAAGTCTTTTTTATTACCAAAAGAGCAAATGAGGCATTTGGTGGACTCACAAGGGTCAAATATTTGCCAGCCTGATAAAGCCACCACACTATTTGTCACAGTGTGACAAATCAGAGTCGAGGGTCTGGAATATCAGTGTGGCCACGGATCAGATGAGAACTGCATTCACAAAACTGCATGAGTAACTTGCACAGCATTTTCCTGCACTATTCCTGACTCAAAGGAATTCCCACACCAGATCAGACCAGTGGTCTGCCTAGTCTAGTATCCCATCTCTGGCAGTGGTTTGGATCAGCGGCTTCAAAGGAAGGTATTAAAAAAACCCCAACATGGGTAATTATGGAATAACCTGTCCATAGGTGAAATGTATTCCTAATCCCTTCAAGTAGAGGGTGGATGAAGGATGAGGGTTTACATCCCTTCCAAATTTAGGGGATTTTGTTTAAATTCAGCTCTCATTACTGAGTTTCATAAGCACCAACTCCAGACAAACACACTTTTATTTATTTCTTTGTAAAGAAGAGTACTTCTCAATCATGGAGACTAACCAATTTGTTCCTACTGAAATAAAAAGTTCTATGGCTGCTGGATTGAGAGAATGGGACAAATTTAACCATTTGCAAGGGATAAGGACCTCAGCAGAACCACTATAGGGTTGTAGGGCAACTCCCACCTTTTCATGTTCTCTTTATGTGTATATATATCTCCTTACTATGAGTTCCATTCTATGCATCCGATGAAGTGGGCTGTAGCCCACGAAAGCTTATGCTCAAATAAATTTGTTAGTCTCTAAGGTGCCGCAAGTACTCCTGTTTTTTTTCCTGTAGACTTCTGCATTCTCAGAAGTATTCTGAATGTTTTGCAGACGGAGCATATGAATAAACTTCAATTTTATGAGCTTGCTTAGGCCAGGCATCCACATTTTTTGTGAAATTGCACTGTTAAATGCCGGGCTCCCTATATAATCACATGCTATTGGGGGTACATCAAGGCATTTCAGAGAAAAGAAACTTGTAAGATCCGTGTTTGCCTGTATTAGATCCAATAGTTAACACTGCTGTATAATGTGCATATTGGGTCAAATTCATCCCTGGTCTAACTCCATTGATTTCAACTGAGTTACATCAGGGATTAATTTGCCCCAATATGACTAGGGAAGTAGGGATAGAATGAAACCACAGTTTTTGGATCTCTCTTTATACCAAATGGTGCTTCTCAGTAATTGTTGAATACTGATTGCGAATCCTAATATGGATGGCTACAACTGTGGCAGAGCTCCAAATGACAAAGGAGTGGCTGTTTGCATATAACACAACTCTGATCACTGCCCATATTTGTTATGTTTTTAATGTTTGTTTAATCATGTAACAACGTTTCCCAGAGTTCTTGTTTCTCTAGGTTAGTTACAAAAAAAAAAAAGTCAGTTCTTCCCTGAACTTCTCATTTTCCAGCAGTATCAAATCATATTCCATCTTTCCTCCTACTGACAGAAGATGATGACTCTCTGTAAGGGGCTGAAATATAATAAGCATAAATGCCAATAGAATGGAACATTGTCACAAAATAATGGTGTTCTGCTGTAACTTACATGTTGTTGAAGATTGAAGAATTAAGCCATTAACCAAACTAAAATAAGCCAAGACATTTATTTCCAAAGAAGGAAATGTTCCTGCGATACACTTCTATTGTAAGGTTTTATTTTTAACACAAAGTATTGAATTATTATTTTGTTCAATTATGATATTTATATGGATCTAGGGAAGAAAGATTATCTGGTGGTTTGCACTGAACTCAGCTGTGTGCAAAAGGGTCTATCACCTAACTGAAGCCAAGAATAGTCAGAAGGGTGGTGAAGTCAGAGAGCTATGGAGTTCCAGACTAGGGAGGCAAGGGTTATCTGACTGGGTCCAGAGGCAGATGGGCCTGTTATGCTCCCAAGAAAACCAGACTAGAATATTTTAAAAGAACAATAAGTTCACTGCTGGGGGACAGTTTGAAAGCTGAATAATTGGAAACTAGGTATTCTCAGTGTTTAAAAACTTTTTGGATTTTGTCAATATCTCCTGAAGAAAAGGATAGGACTTGAGATTTTGGTTGGTTTCCACTCTGTGAAGAGGGCCTATTTTAGATTTATGGTATTGCTTGCTTGAAGAAATTAAATACTGGAGATCTCCGATTGCTTAAACCTGAGAAAATGGGATCTGAGACTTGTGATTGTGTTGTCCATGGGACTGATGAATACACACGATGAAGACCATCTTTACTGAATTTCCCCTTCCTGGTTTGCTTGAGTTCCTCTGTCACTTATGCCTTGTGTGGCCTTGGTCAATTTAATCATTCCACCTCTAGTCTCCCTTTGTAAAACAGGGATTATTCTTCCTTCTCCCAAACAGCTATAAGATTATATACACATGTTGCCTATTGTCATGATTTTGTCATGAGTCTCATGATAATTATTGTTTTCCTCCAGGTCCTGGCATCAAGTGGATACGTGATGATTTCAGCATTCATTCTTAAAGAAAAAGTAAGTTTCTAGCCCTTGTGGCTATGGAAAAAGCTTCAAAATGTGCACCTTAAAGACTCAAAAAGCAGAAGGCTAATAAAAAGAACACCAAATCTATTATGTTTACATAATCTCATTATTTTAAAGCCAATCTTATGATTTTTGATGAGCCTGACTCATGGTGTTTGAACATTTGGGGTTGGCAATACTTCATACATTGTTTCTGAGGAGCTCAGATTCTATGGTTTGTGGGGCCCATATACATATATAAAGGGAAGGGTAATAGCTGTCCTGTGTACAGTACTATAAATCCCTCCTGGCCAGAGACTCCAAAATCCTTTTCCCTGTAAAGGGTTAAGAAGCTCAGGTAACCTGGCTGGCATCTGACCTAAAGAACCAATAAGGGGACAAGATACTTTCAAATCTTGGGGGAGGAAGGCTTTTGTTTGTGTTCTTTGTTTGGGAGTGTGTTCGTTCTCCAGGAATGAGAGGGACCAGACATCAATCCAGGTTCTCCACATCTTTCTAAACAAGCCTCCCCTATTTCAAACTTGTAAGTAAATAGCCAGGCAAGGCGTGTTAGTTTTCCTTTGTTTTTCTCAACTTGTAAATGTACCTTTTACTAGAGTGTTTATCTTTGTTTGCTGTACTTTGAACCTGAGACTAGAGGGGAGTCCTCTGAGCTCTTTAAGTTTGATTACCCTGTAAAGTTAATTTCCATACTGATTTTACAGAGATGATTTTTACCTTTTTCTTTAATTAAAAACCTTCTTTTTAAGAACCTGATTGATTTTTCCTTGTTTTAGATCCAAAGGGGTTTTGGATCTTGATTCACCAGGAGTTAGTGGGAGGAAGGAGGGGGGATGGTTAATTTCTCCCTGTTGTAGATCCCAGGCAGGGGGTTAGAACTGATTCACCAGGAGTTAGTGGGAGGAAGGAGGGGAATAGTTAATTTCTCCTTGTTTTAAGATCCAAGGGGTTTTGAATTTGTTTTCACCAGGGATTTGGTGAGGGTTTTTCAAGGCTTCCCAGGGAGGGAATCCATTGATGGTGGCAGCCGAACCAGAGCTAAGCTGGTAGTTAAGCTTAGAAGTTTTTCACGCAGGCCCCTACATTTGTACCCTAAAGTTCAAAGTGGGGATCTCAGTCCTGACATGGTGGTAGCGGTGGGATCATTTTAAACCCAAAAGCCAGTGAGATTTTTTTTTCTCCTTCTAGCTGCTTGGAAAGCCGAGCTGGAAGTAGATAGATGCATATCTTATCTCTCCTTGCCTGAAGGCAGAGGTGTTAAGTTTTTTTAACAGGTCCTTTGTTAAGAGAAGTGTTCAAATGAGCAAACAAAACTAAAGGGAATTTACAAGCTGAATTGTTTTTTTTTCTTTTTACATCCTCGGGAGTAGCTAGTTAGAAAGTTTCTGTTAACTCAGCAGCAGCCAGAGCTGACAGCTTCCCAGTTTCAGACAACTGCAGAGGGGGTTACCCAGCACAAGAAAACAGGAAAATGACTACCAAAGAAGTAGCTAACAAAATAGAACTGGCCAAACTAGAAGCAGAAGAAAATGAAAGAAAACATCAGAGACTGCTTCAATTAACAAAACTCAAGACAGAGCAGAGAGAAAGAGAAGAAAAAGCCAAAGAGGAGGCCCACAAGAGAGAGATAGAGCTGAAAGAAAAAGAGATGGAGCTGAAAGAAAAAGAGATGGAGGAGAGAGAAAAAGAAAGGAAGCATGAACTGGAAGTAGCAAAGGCTAAGCAGGATGCACCAGCCAATGCTAACAACCCCCCTCCAGGTACCACTTCCCATCCCAGAAAATTCCCCATCTACAAGGCAGGCGATGATACTGAGGCCTTCTTAGAAAATTTTGAAAGGGCCTGCCTTGGATACAGCATCACTGCAGACCAGTACATGGTAGAGCTGAGGCCGCAGCTCAGTGGACCCTTAGCAGAGGTGGCGGCTGAAATGCCTAAGGAACACATGAACAGTTATGAACTTTTTAAAAACAAGGCCAGACTCAGAATGGGGCTAACACCCGAGCATGCCCGTCGGCGGTTCAGAGCCCTAAAGTGGAAACCCGATGTGTCATTTACCCGTCATGCCTACCACATTGACAAAAATTGTGATGCCTGGGTATCAGGAGCAAATGTTCAATCTCTGGAAAATCTACTTTCCCTAGTAAAAATGGAGCAGTTTTTAGAGGGTGTTCCTGAGGAAATAGAAAGGTACATCCTAGATAGGAAGCCCAAAACTGTAACTGAGGCGGGGGAGATTGGAGCCCAATGGGTGGAGGTGGCAGAAAAGAAAAAAAGCTAGTAGCAGTTGGAGCGAATATCAGAAGGGGCAAACCGAAACAAAACCTTACCACCGGGGACAACCCAAGGCCCCACCCACATCCCAAGGGAAACCCCAGACGCCTTCTCACCCCACCACACCGGTCTCCACCAACCAACCTCGTCCCGGTGATACCTTAGCAGGGCGATGTTTTAAATGTAATGGACTGGGACATATAAAGGCTCACTGCCCCAAGAACCCCAACCGATTACAGTTCATTACACCCCAATCACACCAAAGATCCCCAAACCCAGATGCCTCTCTCATACCCTCGGAGCGAAGGGAAACCTTGAGAGTGGGCAGAAAGAAGGTTACCGCTTGGAGGGACACTGGGGCTCAAGTGTCAACTATCCACCAATCCCTAGTGGACCCCAAACTCATCAACCCAGAGGCTACAGTGACAATTCAACTCTTCGTGTCACAGTCTGTAACCTTGCCTACAGCCACGTTGCATGTCCAGTACAAGGGCTGGTCAAGAATGTGGACTTTTGCAGTCTATGACAATTATCCCATTCCCATGCTGCTGGGGGAAGACTTGGCCAACCATGTGAAGCTAGCCAAGAGGGTGGGAATAGTCACCCGCAGCCAGGCTAAGCAAGCTTTCACCCCCATCCCTGTTCCTGAGCCGTCCACCAGGGCCCCGTCTGTGTTACCGGAGACCCAGACAAAGGTGGTGGAACTGGATCCCCTGCCAACGACTGCAACAGCTGTAGTGGATCCAATCCCAGAGACCCAGCCAAAGCCAGTCCCAGAACCGAAACTGGCAACGCAACCAGCACCAGAACCATTGCCAGCCCTGAGTCCAGCGCTTGCAAACCCGTCTACAACTCCAACGCCAGAGGGCACCAGCGAGCCTGAACTGGCAGAAGCAGCAGCTAACCCTACCCAAGAGGCTCAGCCAGAGCCTGAGATACCACATAGTGCACCAGCGGACAGCGGTTCACAGTCAATAGAAACAGCCCCAGCACCTGCATCGCTTCCAGAGGGACCAAGCCCCAGTCCACAGTCCAAAGAGGAACTGATGTCTCCAGCATCAAGAGAACAGTTCCAGGCCGAGCAAGAAGCAGATGACAGCCTTCAGAAAGCTTGGGCGGCGGCGCGGAGCACCCCACCGCCTCTCAGCTCTTCTAACCGATCCCGGTTTGTTGTAGAACAAGGACTTTTATACAAGGAGACTCTTTCTGGTGGGCACCAGGAAGACTGGCATCCTCAAAGACAGTTAGTAGTTCCCACTAAGTATCAGGTAAAGCTCTTGAGCTTAGCCCATAATCATCCCAGTGGCCATTCTGGGGTGAACAGAACCAAAGACCGGTTGGGGAAGTCCTTCCACTGGGAGAGAATGGGCAAGGACGTTGCTAATTATGTCCGGTCTTGTGAGGTGTGCCAACGAGTGGGAAAACCCCAAGACCAGGTTAAAGCCCCTCTCCAGCCACTACCCATAATTAAAGTCCCATTTCAGCGCGTAGCTGTAGATATTCTGGGTCCTTTCCCAAAGAAGACACCCAGAAGAAAGCAGTACGTACTGACTTTCATAGATTTTGCTACCCGATGGCCAGAAGCAGTACCCTTAAGCAACACCAAGGCTAAAAGTGTGTGCCAAGCATTAACAGACATTTTTGCCAGGGTAGGTTGGCCCTCCGACATCCTTACAGATTCGGGAACTAACTTCCTGGCAGGAACCATGGAAAACCTGTGGGAAGCTCATGGGGTGAATCACTTGGTTGCCACCCCTTACCACCATGAAACCAATGGCCTGGTGAAGAGCTTTAATGGAACTTTGGGGGCCATGATACGTAAATTTGTAAATAAACACTCCAATGATTGGGACCTAGTGTTGCAGCAGTTGCTTTTTGCCTACAGGGCTGTACCACATCCCAGTTTAGGGTTTTCACCATTTGAACTTGTGTATGGCCGTGAAGTTAAGGGGCCATTACAGTTGGTGAAGCAGCAATGGGAGGGGTTTACGCCTTCTCCAGAAACAAACATTCTAGACTTTGTAAGCAACCTACAAAACACCCTCCGACATTCTTTGGCCCTTGCTAAAGAAAACCTAAAAAATGCTCAGGAAGAGCAAAAGGCCTGGTATAATAAACATTCCAGAGAACGGTCCTTCAAAGTAAGAGACCAAGTCATGGTCTTAAAAGCAATCCAGGCCCATAAAATAGAAGCGTCGTGGGAAGGGCCATTCACGGTCCAGGAGCGCCTAAGAGCTGTTAACTATCTCATAGCCTCCCCCACCTCCAACATAAAGCCTAAGGTATACCATGTTAATTCTCTTAAGCCCTTTTATTCCAGAGAATTAAACGTTTGCCAGTTTACAGCCCAGAAAACAGATGATGCGGAGTGGCCTGAAGGTGTCTACTATGAAAGAAAAAAAGATGGTGGCGTAGAAGAGGTGAACCTCTCCATGACCCTTAGACGTCTGCAGCGACAGCAGATCAAAGAGCTGTGCACAAGCTTTGCACCAATTTTCTCAGCCACTCCAAGATAGACCGAACGGGCATACCACTCCATTGACACAGGTAATGCTCCCCCTATTAGAACCCCACCCTACCGGGAGTCACCTCATGCCAAAACTGCTATACAAAGGGAGATCCAGAACATGCTACAGATGAGTATAATCCGCCCCTCTAAGAGTGCATGGGCATCTCCAGTAGTTCTAGTTCCCAAACCAGATGGGGAAATACGCTTTTGCGTAGACTACCGTAAGCTAAATGCTGTAACTCGTCCTGACAACTATCCAATGCCACGCACAAATGAGCTATTGGAGAAATTGGGACATGCCCAATTCATCTCTACTTTAGACTTAACCAAGGGGTACTGGCAAGTACCACTAGATGAACCCGCTAAAGAAAAGTCAGCCTTCGTCACCCAGGCAGGGGTGTATGAATTCAATGTACTCCCTTTCGGGTTGCGAAATGCACCCGCCACCTTCCAAAGACTTGTAGATGGTCTCCTAGCAGGATTGGGAGAATCTGCAGTTGCCTACCTCGATGATGTGGCCATTTTTTCTGATTCATGGGCAGAGCACATGGAGCACCTGGGAAAAGTTTTCGAGTGCATCCAGCAGGCAAGACTAACTGTTAAAGCTAAAAAGTGTCAAATAAGCCAAAACAGAGTGACTTACCTGGGGCACCAGGTGGGTCAAAGAACTATAAATCCCATACAGGCCAAAGTGGATGCTATCCAAAAGTAGCCGGTTCCAAAGTCTAAGAAACAGGTCCAATCCTTCTTAGGCTTGGCTAGATATTATAGGCGATTTGTACCCCACTACAGCCAAATCGCCGCTCCGCTGACAGACCTAACCAGAAAAAAACAGCCAAATGCAGTTCAGTAGACTAATGAGTGTCAAAAGGCCTTTAACCAGCTTAAAGCAACACTCATGTCTGACCCTGTGCTAAGGGCCCCAGACTTTGACAAACCGTTCCAAGTAACCACAGATGCGTCCGAGCGAAGCGTGAAAACAGTTTTAATGCAAAAAAAAACGGATCAAGAATTCCATCCTGTCGTATTTCTCAGTAAGAAACTGTCTGAGAGGGAAAGCCATTAGTCAATCAGCGAAAAAGAATGCTATTCCATTGTGTATGCGCTAGAAAAGCTACGCCCATATGTTTGGGGACGGCGTTTCCAACTACAAACAGACCATGCTGCGCTACAGTGGCTTCATACCGCCAAGGGAAATAACAAAAAACTTCTTCGGTGGAGTTTAGCTCTCCAAGATTTTGATTTTGAAATACAACACATTTCGAGAGCTTCTAACAAAGTGGCTGATGCACTCTCCCGAAAAAGTTTCCCAGAGTTAACTAGTTAACAATTGTTTTTAGAATGAAACATATTGTTAGTTTTTATATAATCAGTAGTATGTCTAAAGGTACATGTGTCTTATTAACTCTGTTTTCTCCTAGAACTCCAAGAAGAAATCACAGCCAGTGTGGAACCGAACATCCAACACTATCTGTGATTTGGGGGGCGTGTCATAACTATAAAGGGAAGGGTAATAGCTGTCCTGTGTACAGTACTATAAATCCCTCCTGGCCAGAGACTCCAAAATCCTTTTCCCTGTAAAGGGTTAAGAAGCTCAGGTAACCTGGCTGGCATCTGACCTAAAGGACCAATAAGGGGACAAGATACTTTCAAATCTTGGGGGAGGAAGGCTTTTGTTTGTGTTCTTTGTTTGGAAGTGTGTTCGTTCTCCAGGAATGAGAGGGACCAGACATCAATCCAGGTTCTCCACATCTTTCTAAACAAG